>NW_026610834.1:135000-160964 GCF_029499605.1 Hyla sarda | reverse complement strand
CTCCCTATTCCTACACATAGCATACAGTATAATACACCGCCCCCTATTCCTGCACATAGCAGACTGTATAATACACCTCCCCCTATTCCTGCACATAGCAGACGGTATAATACACCTCCCCTATTCCTGCACATAGCAGACAGTATAATACACCTCTCCCTATTCCTGCACATAGCAGACAGTATAATACACCTCTCCCTATTCCTGCACATAGCAGACAGTATAATACACCGCTCCCTATTCCTGCACATAGCAGACAGTATAATACACCTCTCCCTATTCCTGCACATAGCAGACAGTATAATACACCGCCCCCTATTCCTGCACATAGCAGACAGTATAATACATCGCCCCCTATTCCTGCACATAGCAGACAGTATAATACACCTCTCCCTATTCCTGCACATAGCAGACAGTATAATACACCTCTCCCTATTCCTGCACATAGCAGACAGTATAATACACCGCCCCCTATTCCTACACATAGCAGACAGTATAATACACCTCTCCCTATTCCTACACATAGCAGACAGTATAATACACCTCTCCCTATTCCTGCACATAGCAGACAGTATAATACACCTCTCCCTATTCCTGCACATAGCAGACAGTATAATACACCTCTCCCTATTCCTGCACATAGCAGACAGTATAATACACCTCTCCCTATTCCTGCACATAGCAGACAGTATAATACACCGCTCCCTATTCCTGCACATAGCAGACAGTATAATACACCGCCCCCTATTCCTGCACATAGCAGACAGTATAATACACCGCTCCCTATTCCTGCACATAGCAGACAGTATAATACACCGCCCCCTATTCCTACACATAGCAGACAGTATAATACACCTCTCCCTATTCCTGCACATAGCAGACAGTATAATACACCGCTCCCTATTCCTGCACATAGCAGACAGTATAATACACCGCCCCCTATTCCTGCACATAGCAGACAGTATAATACACCTCTCCCTATTCCTACACATAGCAGACAGTATAATACACCGCCCCCTATTCCTACACATAGCAGACAGTATAATACACCGCTCCATATTCCTGCACATAGCAGACAGTATAATACACCGCTCCCTATTCCTACACATAGCAGACAGTATAATACACCGCTCCCTATTCCTGCACATAGCAGGCAGTATAATACACCTCTCCCTATTCCTGCACATAGCAGACAGTATAATACACCTCTCCCTATTCCTACACATAGCAGACAGTATAATACACCTCTCCCTATTCCTGCACATAGCAGACAGTATAATACACCGCCCCCTATTCCTGCACATAGCAGACAGTATAATACACCGCTCCCTATTCCTGCACATAGCAGACAGTATAATACACCTCTCCCTATTCCTACACATAGCAGACAGTATAATACACCTCTCCCTATTCCTGCACATAGCAGACAGTATAATACACCGCTCCCTATTCCTGCACATAGCAGACAGTATAATACACCGCCCCCTATTCCTGCACATAGCAGACAGTATAATACACCGCCCCCTATTCCTACACATAGCAGACAGTATAATACACCGCTCCATATTCCTGCACATAGCAGACAGTATAATACACCGCTCCCTATTCCTACACATAGCAGACAGTATAATACACCGCTCCCTATTCCTGCACATAGCAGACAGTATAATACACCGCCCCCTATTCCTACACATAGCAGACAGTATAATACACCGCCCCCTATTCCTGCACATAGCAGACAGTATAATACACCGCTCCCTATTCCTGCACATAGCAGACAGTATAATACACCTCTCCCTATTCCTGCACATAGCAGACAGTATAATACACCGCTCCCTATTCCTGCACATAGCAGACAGTATAATACACCGCTCCCTATTCCTACACATAGCAGACAGTATAATACACCGCTCCCTATTCCTACACATAGCAGACAGTATAATACACCGCCCCCTATTCCTGCACATAGCAGACAGTATAATACACCTCTCCCTATTCCTACACATAGCAGACAGTATAATACACCGCTCCTGATTCTTTTTACCTGGTTTCATCAGATGAAGGAGCTCGATAAATGGAATCCGTTCATAAATTGGGGCTCTTCTGCACTTTTGCTCATCTCCATCGTGCATTATTAGGTCAATAATCTCCTGCATCCAGGTGGTTCCTGCAGTTCAGGATGGATTGATAATTATGTTATTAATCTAACAAAATAAAGAGAGAATCCAGGACCCCAAGGATTGTGTAAAGTCTTCCCTACACAAACATAAAGGTGCCCCCGAGACAATGCTCATCCCTACTGACTGCAGAACATGAGGACAGTGCCCCCAGAACATGGCATGTACTCCCTGGCATACGGTTACCACAGATGGAGGAACTTTCCTGTATTGTTTCACTCCTGTATTACACTTGGCTGGGACTCACCGGATTTGGGGTATGTATCAAGTAATATGTCCCCCTCTCTCGCCTGAAAGTTCTGGATTTGCTCCCAATTCCTGGCGACATCTTGGGCCAAGGCCATGCCCTCCACCACAGTCAGTTTCCTCTGCATCACGAGCGGAGAAAGAAGTGACTGAGCTGTAATCCTGGCACCCGGTCTGATCAGTCCCGGGGTGGAGCCAGAAAAGACTGAGCTAAAAACTTCTCTCCCCGTCTCCCTCCTCGCTGTAGGAGATGGCGCCAGTACTTATCAGCTGCTCTATACTACAGAGGAAGTTGTGTAGTTCTTTCCAGTCTGACCACAGTGCTCTCTGCTGACACTCTTTTTTATTATAAAAGTACAAAACACAAAACAAGTTCATTTCACTGTAACAAAATTAACAAAACTGAACATAACAACAAACTATTCATCTCAAAATAACAACTTAAACCGGCCAGCCCAGATAAACCAAAAATAAATAAATAAATCATTACCTACTATAGTCCAACACACACACACACACACACATACCTAATGAACATAAATAAAGCTTTCCTCGCTGGGATCAAAAACAAAAAATATCCAAACTAGGAAACATAACCACACTGCCCCCCCCCCCCCCCCTAATAACAAGACAAAAAATATGGCTAGCTGCCGTAACAAAAATAATCCAACTTGGATAACAAAATATATATTATTTTTTTATACATCTATATTTTTTTTTCTTTTTTTATATACTATATATATATACATATATATACACACACATACATACATATATACATATATATATACATACACATACATATACACACATACATACATACATATACATACACATATCCACATACATACACATACACACATACATACATATATACATACACACATTTTTTCTTTTTTTTTTCTTTTATGTTTTTTAACTTCCCCTACCCTGACTCCAGCCGATGGAAGCGCCCACCCGGTTGTAAACCCCTATATTAAAGGGACAATGAAGCAGGAAGTGGTCCATGCTTTCCAGCGTGTCCCCACACTCTTCTCGGGGACATCCCCGGTCATCAGAGTTCCTACACTTCAGGTTGTCCCTTACATATAGCTTCCCCTGAAAGCAGCGCCAGGCCAAGTCCCAAAACTTCTGGGGGATCCTTTTCATGTTCAAAAGATACAACCCCACCCTCAGATCCCGACCTGGGCAGTCCCTGAGCGCCAGAGGCTTCTGGAAGTGGGTCAACAGAACCCGTTTGTCAAGGAACTGCCTTGACTGGGTCCTGATCTCCCACACTCCCAGACCCCACCGACGTATCGCCTTCAGAGTCGGGGTAGCGTAAGCCGGAAGATATCCATGGGGCGTACGGAGGTCCTTCACTTGCCCTCCTGTCTCCCATTCCTGGAAGAAAGGCCGAAACCATTCCCTGCAGGAGAGTACCCACGGAGGAGCCCTCTCTGACCAGAGGTTCGAGATGTTAGCTTTCAAGAAGGTGTTCGTTAAGAACACCACAGGGTTTACCATAGATAAACCCCCTAGTCTCCTCGTGCGGTATGTAACCTCCCTCTTGACTAGGTTCATCCTGTTCCCCCATAACAGTTGGAAAAACAGGCTGTAGATCCTAGTGTAGTAAGCCTCTGGCAAGATACATACACTGCCCAGATAGATAAACAAGGGGAGCAGGTACGATTTGATCACGTGTACCCTTTCCCTGAGGGTCATAGACCAACCCTTCCACTGGTCCACCTTCTGAGTGGCATCCTGGAGCTTACCATCCCAGTTTTTGGTGGGATAATCATCCTGGCCGAATGTGATGCCTAAGACTTTTGCTGATTCTTGGGGCCCTGGAAGGGTGTCCGGGAGATCAAACATGGGATCCCCCCCTCCCAGCCAGAGACTTTCACACTTATCCCGGTTGATCTTAGACCCGGATGCCTCCGAGTAGCGGTCCACCTCCGACATCACCACACCGACCTCCTCTCTCGTGGAGACGAAAATAGTGACATCGTCAACGTACGCCTCCACTCTCTGGGTGACAGCCGGCTCCGCCAGACTCATCCCGACTCCCGCCAACGGCCCACAATCTACCCTCCGGATGAAGGGATCGATTGCGAACACGTATAAAAGCGGGCTCAAAGGACAACCCTGACGGACTCCGGACCCCACCTCAAAAGAGCGGCCAGACCACCCGTTCACCAGCGGGAAACTCTCTGCCCCTGCATACAAGATCTTAAGCCAATTAACAAAAGTAGTTGGTAAGCCATATCTCAGGAGGACGGACCATAGGTACTCGTGGTTTACCCGATCAAATGCTTTGGCCTGATCCAAGGACAGCAAGTACCCCTTCCAAAGACCTGCACTACTCCGCTCCACTGCCTCCCTGACACTAAGGACAGCACTTAAGGTGCTTCGGCCTGGAACAGAGCAGTGCTGAGCCCCCGAAAGGAGCCGGGGTGCAAACTTCACCAGCCGATTAAACAGTATCTTGGCCAGAAGCTTCCTGTCCGTATTGAGAAGAGCTATGGGCCTCCAATTCTCAATCTGGCTAGGATCTTTACCCTTTGACAGAAGAATCAGGGCTGACCTCCTCATTGACTTCGGCAGAGTACCCGAGGAGAGACACTCATTGAATACCTCAGTCAAGAGGGGAGCTAAAGACTCCTTAAAGGTCCTGTACCACTCGGATGTTAAGCCATCCGGACCTGGCGACTTCTTGGGGGCGAGCCCCTCGATCGCCAGTCTCACTTCCTCTTCCCTGATTTCTTCTGCCAAAACATCAAGAGAGGGGTCTACCCCTGGCTCAGGAATGGTTTCAGTCAGGAAAACCGACATCCTGTCTCGATCTAGATCCTTCCTCCCCAAGAGGTGCGAGTAGAAGGATCTGACGACCTCCAAGATCCCTGATCTGGACCGATTCAGAGATCCTGTACTATCAATCAGTCCTGAAATGACTTTACTACTCACTGACATCTTACAGTTTCTGTAAGGGTCGGGCGAGCGGTACTTCCCGTAATCCCTCTCAAAAACCAAAGATGTGTGTCTATCGTACTGACACCTCATCAGCAAGGATTTCACTCTGGAGATATCCTCTCGGCTACCTCCAGTCGAGACGAGAAGCTCGAGTTTCCTCCTCAGACCCTGATACAAGCGATACCTGTTCAGGGACCTGAGGCTCGAGAGCTGGCGGAAGAACCCCGCAACCCGCTTCTTGAATATCTCCCACCACTCTGACTTACTACTACATAGGTCCAGTAAAGGTACCTGACTCTGAAAAAAATCCTCAAAGGACTGTCTTATCTCCGCTTCCTCCAGGAGGGACGAATTCAGCTTCCAATAACCTTTTCCCATCCGGGGGGTCTCTGAAACATTCAGGGAAAACAAAATCATACAGTGATCGGAGAACTCCACCTCAACCACGGACACTGCAGAAGAGACGGCTTCCTCCTTTAAATAAAACCTATCTATCCTAGACCTGCGACTACCTTGATGATAGGTGAAACCCGCGTGGCCCGAGGGGCTCCGGATGTGGGCGTCCTCTAGGCGAGCTTCTCTAGTTATGCTAATCAGTGCCACACTATCACAAGTCAGCGGACCATTGGAGCCTCTCCTATGTTGGGACCTCGTGACATTATTGAAGTCCCCTCCAAAGATCACTTGCCGACTCGTAAAAAGAAAGGGCTTAATCCTCATAAAGAGATCTTTACGGCCCCGCTTAGTTTGCGGGGCATAGATGTTAATGAGCCGGAGCTCTTGTCCCTTCATGAAGACATCTAAGATCAGGCACCTCCCCATTTCTAATTCAATAACCCGTCGGCATTCAACAGGAGCGGTAAAAAGGACCGCCACCCCACTATACGGCTCAGCTGCAAGAGACCAGTGGGAGGGGCCGCGCCTCCACTCTCTTCTGGCTTTTACCAGAGAGGCTAGCTCTGACAACCTGGTCTCTTGTAAAAAGAAAATATCGGCTTCAACACGGCCGAGAAAATCAAAGGCTGCAAATCTAGCCGTATCCGACTTTATGCTGGCACAATTAATAGATGCCAGCGTCAATGGGGTGAGTGCCGCCATACAGGGTGATTAAATTAGACGGCCACACCCTTTACTTTTGCTTCCCTTTCTTTTTCGCCCCCTCATCCCCTGAAGAAGACGAGAGGGCAGGACCACACTTAGACCTTTTTTTGGATTCAGATTGATCCATTTGATCCCCGTCTCCATCCGGCCCCGGTCTAGCCCTGCCCTCCGAGGAAGGTGTCCCGACAGGACAAGGCCCAGTTCCCCCCAGAGGCTCTTTCTTCCTAGGCACCCCGCCCTCACCTTCCCCCTCCAAGGAGGGGGAGGAGATGGTATCGAGGACGAGGTACCGGTTTGACAGGTCAATCAGAGGGGGGGCAGTCAGGCTTCCGTTTTGGACCTGGCCCGTAGTACAAGGAACAGATGACTCTGACCTCTTCTTTCTCCCTTTCCTTTTGCCCTTATCTTTCTTTTTAGGCCTCTCCCCACTATCCTCATCCACACTTTCATAGTGGGAGGAATCAGAAAGGTCGGCCATATTGCCATCCTCTTTGCGCAGTCTCCTGATCTCCTCATCTAGCACGTTCTCCTCCAGGGCTTCAGCAGTTACAGGGCCAGCTTCAGGAGCAGGGGCTGAAGCTACCCCCGCCACCTGGGCACTCTCCAGCTCCCTACTCCTTCTACGATTTTCCTCCCGCCTTAGTTTGGCGGGGCCCTTTTTCCTCCTCACTAGCCCTGTTGTGCCCCCATCCCTGCTCGTACCCTCCCCAGCCGAGGCAACTTCACAGCTCTCCTCAGCCGGAGCGGCCGCCACACGGGTGAAGGCGCTAGGACAACGGCTAAAAGGGTGTCCGAGGACACCACACAGGTGGCACCGGATCTGCCGACAGGATGCGGCCAGATGACCCACCCCACCACACAAAGCGCAGACCTGCACAGTACAGGCTGCGCTAAAGTGGGTGGGGCTGCCACACCTGTGACAGACCTTAGGCTGCCCCTGGTAGAAGACCTGGATCCTGTCACGTCCAAGGAAGGCGGCTGACGGAATGTGGGCAACCGTACTGCCTGTACGCTTGAGTTTGACGGAAAACGTCCAGGCCCCGGACCAGATCCCGTGCTCATCAAAGTTTTTCTTGGGCATGTCCGTCACATCCCCATACCGACCGAGCCAGGTCATGATGTCATAACAAGAAAGCGACTCGTTACGGGTCAAAACGGTCACTTTCTTGACAGAGTTCTGACGGGAAATCGCCTTTACGGTGAAATCCCGCCAGCCGGGCTCGTTCTTCGCCACTTCATAGTTTGACCAGAAGAGTTCAAGACCCTCTGGCCGAACGAAACTGACGTCAAACTCAGACGAACCGTAGGGGTGAATCAGGGCAAAGATGTCACTCGCCCTGAATTCCATCTGAAGGAGGAGCTCAACCACTTTAGCGCGAGGTGGACACGCATCCTCGCCCCTCCAAATCAGACGGACCACATTCCTACGGTTATTGTCCTGCCCCGGTGTCGGGAGGGACCAGACCACCTCCCCATTCCGCTCTCGGAAAGCCCCCAAACCGTGTCTCTCTATCCAGAAAGACAGGTCGACCTCACCCCTTCCCTCTACCTGGATCGACCTGTCACCCCTGCGTAGAGCCTCCAGGAGGCGCTGTTGCAAATGGCCCCCAGGGCCGGACGGAGACGGGGACCCCCCTGAACCCCCGGCAGCGACATTAGCATAGCTCCTAGGAGCAGTCACTGCCGGGGGGGCAGCCGGACCAGACCCAGAGCCAGAACCACTTACAACACCATTCACACCACAACTCTCAACCTCTTTATTTCCAGCCATACTATTACCACTCCCATCAACATTCACTCCACTGACACTCCCACCATACACTCCTCTCACCCACAACACTACTATACCCATCAATATCACATCCTACATTCTTGTCCTGACTAACAAATTCTGGGCTGGCTGGGACTTGTAGTATGGCTGGCTTTAGTAAAGCCCTTTGTGCTGGCTTAGCCGCTGCTGGGGTCGACGCCGATGGCTTCTCCTTCATGGCTGCTATCACATCCTGATTCTGGGACTGCCCCACCGGGCGCACCCCAGCTCCTCCCACAGCGCCAGCACCTGCTTCACCCGACTTCACAGGCTCTGTGGATAATCCCGGCGCCCGGACACTCCCCCCCCTCACAGGGGAGTGCCTTGCAGTGCCGGTAATGCCCACAGTACTCGGGGAACCGCCCCCCGAGCACCCAGGGGCATAACTCGCGCTGCCCACCATGAGCCCATCCTGCCCCTCCCTACCGGCAGGATGGGTGGGCTTCACATCTATTGCGTCTGCAGCTTTTACTGACGCCATGCTGTATCCCCCATGCTGGCTCCGTTCCACCACAGAAACGGAGTCTGGCAGTTTAGAGGACCCAGCAGCCTGAACCAGCTTTGCAGCTGGCCCAGACTGCTGGAAAGGACGGAACACATAATGCACAGTTTCCTGGGTCTTCTGTTTTTTTGCCTTTCTTTTTACTAATGTGTCATCACACTGGTCATCACCAAATGTAAAATTCTGGAGGTGGGCTGGGGACTCCTGCATCACTATAGCCCTCAGCAATCCCCCAGCCTCACTCTCCACATCATCCTCCTCACTATCGCTTAGCGGTAGTGCCACCTGAGCCGGCTCTATGTAGCTGTCCTGAGTCTTAGTGGTCTGGGTGTCACAGGGAGTAGGGTCAGGCAATACATCATCCTCCACAACCTGTACACTTTCCTCCAACTTCTTCTCCTCCACCTCCTCCTCCTTTACACCAACACCACCATCCTCTCTTTCTTCACCGCCACTACTCTCCCCATCATCCACCTCCACCTTACCTGGGGATTTCATGGCGGCAAACCGATCGCGGTTCTCCATCTTCTCCCTGAAGAGACCGCTTCCCTCCAGGATCTCTGCTCTCCTCTCCTCCATCTTTGCAATGTCTTTCTTCAGGGCTGCAATCCTCTTTTTCAGTTCCAGTTTATTCTTTTTGGACCCAGAGCATGCCAGATTCTGGGCTCCACGCAGGTCCTCTCTCATCAACCTAAGCTCCCTACCGCAGCGGTCGTATTCCGCAAATCGTGCGGTCATGCGGGAGCAGTAGGTCTCGCTGGACTCTTCGGGCCCTCTCTCAGCCCACAACTCAATACTTTGCCTCCTCGCCTTCCTTCCACTGGATCTCTGGCTGGCACCCATTGCCGGAGGAGCCGAGCCTGCATTGCTGCAGACTCTGCCAGATCTTCTTCCTCCGGCCGGAAAAATGGCTGTCGCTGTTTTCTCTCCACCCCCCGCCAGCCTGGAAGAACGGGGAGTGGAGGCCAGGGGCTCCATGCAGGGAAAACTCTCCCAAGGAGCCTGCCACACCCCTGGGAAAGGTTGGTGAATCACCTGCTCTGCCTCTGGAACTCTGGAGAAACACAAAAAGGGACACACCCAAAGCTGCTTCACACACAACTGCTCCTGGCTACTGTGTTCCACAGGAAGCGCTCTCTGCTGACACCTCTGTCCATGTCAGGAACTGTCCAGAGCAGGAGAAAATCCCCATAGCAATCCTCTCCTGCTCCTGACAGTCCCTAACATGGACAGAGGTGTCAGCAGAGAGCACATCCTGTGGTTTCAGTGTGTGCAGCTGTCGGGTGTGGCTCCATTTGCTCTCCAGACTTCCAGGCAGAGAAGCAGGTTTTTACATCGGGCTTTCCCAGGAGCGTGGCAGGCTCCTTGGGAGGGCTTTCCTGCATGGAGCCTCGGGCTTCTACCTCTCATTCCCGGCTGGCGAGAGGGGGGAAGAAAGTGTCTACAGCCGGATTCAAGGTCGGGGTGAGACGTTCCAGCAGGGCCCGCAGAAATGTGGAGCCCACTCCCCTGACCGGATCAGAGGGACATAAGGCATCAGCAAAGACCAGCGGTCCTTCTGTTACCCCGGAACCCCAGCAATGGGGGGCACGGGGACCAAGGGAGTCATTGGCGACATATGGCTCAAGGATACAAGCAAAGATGGCGGAGTACGAAGAGCTGGGCAGGAAGCTGAGGAGTCTGAGAGAGGACCTGAGATTTGCCCGCTACCAGGCTGACCAGGGCCCTACAGGTAAGAGGCAGAAGTTCACTGCCCAGGTGCGGGCTCTGAAGATAGAGGTGGCGGAGGTGGAGGAGGCCAAAAGAGAAATCTCTGAGGGGGCAGGATTCCTAAAAGAAAAACTGGTTAATGAGGAGAGATTCAAGGAAAGGAAGTATGGTGCATGCTGCCCTCAGGAGAGCAGTGAGGAGGAAGGAGGGGAGGAAGATGGCGGAGAGTCGGCTGTGGGAAGTGAAATGGATGCCACCCCTAGTGTGTGTGAGCCCCAGCCCCCCCAAGATAGCTACCCTGAGCCAGCCCAGGTGGCGCTACCCTCCAGTGATGGGGAGACAGAGGAGAGCGGTGAGGAGGAGCTGGCCAGTGGGGGTTTGCTGCAAGCCATTATACAGCAGGAGTCCCCTACCCGTATGGAGGATTTTACCTTTGGTGAGGATCTCGGTAAAGATGATCTAGTAAAGAAAAGGAAGAAAAGGCAGAAGGTTCAGGAGACTGTGACTTATGTGTTTCGTCCTTTCCAGCAGTCCGGGCCAGCTGTAAAGTTGGTTCAGACTGCTGGGCCCCCCAAACTGCCAGTCCCCGTTTCTGTGGTGAAGCAGGGCCAGAAAGGGGGGTACAGCATGGCGTCCAAGACGGCAGAGGACGCTATAGAGCCAGCAAGTCCTATTGGGCTTAAGGTGAGCAGCCCTGGTGCTGCGGGAGCGCCCCAGGGTGGTGGGGGGCGTGTCCAGGCACCAGGGGCAAGCTATGCTACTGTTTGCTTGGAGAGCGGTTCCCCAGGTGTTGCTGGCACTGAGGGGCACTTCCCTGTGAGGGGGGGGAGTGTCCAGATAAGTGATATGTCTGTGTGCCTGGGGGGCGGTCCCCCGAGTGCCGTGGACATTACCGGCGCTGCAGGGCACTCCTCTGTGAGGGGGGGGAGTGTCCGGGCATCGGGAGTGGAAAACGGTCGGTCTGTGTGTTCTGTGGGTGCTGCGGGGCACTCTCCTGTGAGGGGGGAGAGTGTCCGAGTGCCAGTGCCAGCCTCAGAGCCCGTGCAGTCGGGAAGACATGGTGATGGCGTTGTGGGAGGAGCTGGGGTGCGCTCGGAGGGGCAGCCTCAGGCTCAGGCAGTAACATCGCCCATGGAGGAGGAGCCATCAGAGTCGACCCCAGCAACAGCAAAGCCAGCAAAAAAGACTCTGTTAAAACCGGCAGTACTACAAGTCCCAGCCAGCCCAGGATATGTTAGGCACAACGCGAGTGTAGGGGGTGAGGATGATGGGTGTGGTAGTGTTGTGAATGAGAAGAGTGCATGTGGGAGTGTTAGTGGAGTGAATAATGGTGGGAGTAGTGGTGGTATGAATACAAAGTCTGGTATGGATGATGAGAATTGTGGTGTGAATGTTGGTGGGTGTAGTGGTGTGAATGGTGGTCCTGGGTCTGAGTCTGGTTCGGCTGCCCCCCCGGTAGTGACTGCTCCTAGGAGCTATGCTCATGTCGCTGCCGGGGGGTCCCCCTCTCCATCCGGCCCCGGGGGTCACTTGCAGCAGCGCCTCCTGGAGGCTCTACGTAGGGGCGACAGGTCAATCGAGGTAGAGGGAAGGGGTGAGGTCGACCTGTCTTTCTGGATAGAGAGGCACGGTTTGGGGGCATTCCGAGAGCAGAATGGGGAGGTGGTCTGGTCCCTCCCGACACCCGGGCAGGACAATAACCGTAGGAACGTGGTCCGTCTGATTTGGAGGGGCAAGGATGTGTGCCCGCCTCGCGCTAAAGTGGTTGAGCTCCTCCTCCAGATGGAATTCAGGGCGAGTGACATCTTTGCCCTGATTCACCCCTATGGTTCGTCCGAATTTGACGTCAGTTTTGTTCGACCGGAGGGTCTCGAACTCTTCTGGTCGAACTACGAAGTGGCGAAGAATGAGCCCGGCTGGCGGGATTTTGCTGTAAAGGCTATTTCCCGTCAGAACTCAGTCAAGAAAGTGACCGTTTTGACTCGTAACGAGTCACTCTCCTGCTATGACATCATGACCTGGCTGGGACGGTATGGGGATGTGACGGACATGCCCAAGAAAAATCTAGATGAGCACGGGATCTGGTCTGGGGCCTGGACGTTTTCCGTCAAACTCAAGCGTTCAGGTAGTACAGTTGCCCACATTCCGTCAGCTGCCTTCCTTGGACGTGACAGAATCCAGGTCTTTTACCAGGGGCAGCCTAAGGTCTGTCACAGGTGCGGTAGCCCCACCCATTTTAGTGCAGCCTGTACTGTACAGGTTTGTGCTTTGTGTGGTGGGGTGGGTCATCTGGCTGCATCCTGCAGACAGATCCGGTGCCACCTGTGTGGTGTCCTCGGGCACCCTTTCAGCCGTTGTCCAAGCGCCTTCGCCCGTGCTGGGGCCGCTCCGGCCGGGGAGAGCTGTGAAGTTGCCCCGGCTGGGGAGGGTACGAGCAGGGATGGGGGCATAACAGGGCTAGTGACGAGGAAAAAGGGCCCTGCCAAACTAAGGCGGGAGGAAAATCGTAGGAGGAGTAGGGAGCTGGAGAGTGCCCAGGTGACTGGGGTAGCTCCGGCCCCTGCTCCTGAAGCTGGCCCTGTAACCACTGAAGCCCTGGGGGAGAACGTGCTGGATGAGGAGATCAGGAGGCTGCGCAGAGAGGAAGGCAAAATGGCCGACCCTTCTGATTCCTCCCACTATGAAAGTGTGGATGAGGAGAGTGGGGAAAGGCCAAAAAAGAAAGACAAGGGCAAAAGGAAAGGGAGAAAGAAAAGGTCGGAGCCCTCTGTTAAGCCTTGTACTACGGACCAGGTCCAAAACGGAAGCCTGACTGCCCCCCCTCTTATTGACCTGTCAAACCGGTACCTCGTCCTCGATACCATCTCCTCCCCCTCCTTGGAGGGGGAAGGTGAGGGCGGGGTGCCTAGGATGAGAGAGCCTCTGGGGGGAACTGGGCCCTGTCCTGCGGAGGCATCTTCCTCGGAGGGCAAGGCTAGACTGGGGCCGGATGGAGACGGGGACCACATGGACCAATCAGAATCTAAGAAAAGGTCCAAAAGTGGTCCTGCCCTTTCCTCTTCTTCAGGGGATGAGGGGGCAAAAAAGAAGGGGAAGCAGAAGTAAAGGTGTGGCCGTCTAACTCAATCACCCATGATGGCGGCACTCACCCCACTGACGCTGGCATCTATTAATTGTGCCAGTATAAAGTCTGATACGGCTAGATTCGCAGCCTTCAATTTTCTTGGCCGTGTTGAAGCCGATATTTTCTTTTTACAGGAGACCAGGTTGTCAGATCTAGCCTCTCTGGTGAAAGCCAGAAGAGAGTGGAGGCGCGGGCCCTCCCACTGGTCTCTTGCGGCTGAGCCGTATAGTGGGGTGGCGGTCCTTTTTACCGCTCCGGTTGAATGCAGACGGGTTATTGAGTTAGAAATGGGGAGGTGCCTGATCTTAGATGTCCTCATGAAGGGACAAGAGCTCCGGCTCATAAACATCTATGCCCCACAAACTAAGCTGGGCCGTAAAAATCTTTTTATGAGGATTAAGCCCTTCCTTTTTACAAGCCGGCAGGTGATCTTTGGAGGGGACTTCAATAATGTCACGAGGTCCCAAGATAGGAGAGGCTCCAATGGTCCGCTGGATTGCGATAGTGTGGTCCTTAATAATATTGTTAGGGAAGCTCGCCTAGAGGACGCCCACATCCGGAGCCCCTCAGGCCACGCGGGTTTCACCTATCATCAAGGTAGTCGCAGGTCTAGGATAGATAGGTTTTATTTGAAGGAGGAAGCCGTCTCTTCCGCAGTGTCCGTGGTTGAGGTGGAGTTCTCCGATCACTGTATGATTTTGTTTTCCTTGAATGTTTCAGAGACCCCCCGGATGGGTAAAGGTTATTGGAAGCTGAATTCGTCCCTCCTGGAGGAAGCAGAGATAAGACAGTCCTTTGAGGATTTTCTTCAGAGTCAGGTACCTTTACTGGGCCTTTGTAGTAGTAAGTCAGAGTGGTGGGAGATATTCAAGAAGCGGGTTGCGGGGTTCTTCCGCCAGCTCTCGAGCCTCAGGTCCCTGAACAGGTATCGCTTGTATCAGGGTCTGAGGAGGAAACTCGAGCTCCTTGTCTCGACTGGAGGTAGTCGGGAGGATATCTCCAGAGTGAAGTCCTTGCTGATGAGGTGTCAGTACGATAGGCACGCATCTTTGGTTTTTGAGAGGGATTTCGGGAAGTACCGCTCGCCCGACCCTTACAGGAACTGCAAGATGTCAGTGAGTAGTAAAGTAGTCTCAGGACTGGTTGATAGTACGGGATCCCTGAATCGGTCCAGATCAGGGATCCTGGAGGTCGTCAGATCTTTCTACTTGCACCTCTTGGGGAGGAAGGATCTAGATCGAGACAGGATGTCGGCTTTCCTGGCTGAAACCATTCCTGAGCCAGGGGTAGACCCCTCTCTTGATGTTTTGGCAGAAGATATCAGGGAAGAGGAAGTGAGACTGGCGATTGAGGGGCTCGCCCCCAAGAAGTCGCCAGGTCCGGATGGCTTAACATCCGAGTGGTATAAGACCTTTAAGGAGTCTTTAGCTCCCCTCTTGACCAAGGTATTCAATGAGTGTCTCTCCTCGGGCACTCTGCCAAAGTCAATGAGGAGGTCGGCCCTGATTCTTCTCTCAAAAGGTAAAGATCCCAGCCGTATTGAGAATTGGAGGCCCATAGCTCTTCTCAATACGGACAGGAAGCTTCTGGCCAAGATACTGTTTAATCGGCTGGTGAACTTTGCACCCCGGCTCCTTTCGGGGGCTCAGCACTGCTCTGTTCCAGGCCGAAGCACTTTAAGTGCTGTCCTCAGTGTCAGGGAGGCAGTGGAGCGGAGTAGTGCGGGTCTCTGGAAGGGGTACTTACTGTCCTTGGATCAGGCCAAAGCATTTGATCGGGTGAACCACGAGTACCTCTGGTCCGTCCTCCTGAGGTATGGCTTACCGTGTACTTTTGTTAATTGGCTTAAGATCTTGTATGCCGGGGCAGAGAGTTTCCCACTGGTGAACGGTTGGTCTGGCCGCTCTTTTGAGGTGGGGTCCGGAGTCCGTCAGGGTTGTCCTTTGAGCCCGCTTTTATACGTATTCGCGATTGATCCCTTCGTCCGGAGGGTAGATCGTGGGCCGTTGGCGGGAGTCGGGATGAGTCTGGTGGAGCTGGATGTCACCCAGAGAGTGGTGGCGTACGCTGATGATGTCACTATTTTCGTCTCCTCGAGGGAGGAGGTCGATGTGGTGATGTCAGAGGTGGAGCGCTACTCGGAGGCATCCGGGTCCAAGATCAACCGGGAAAAGTGTGAAAGTCTCTGGCTGGGAGGGGGGGATCCCACGTTTGATCTCCCGCACACCCTCCCAGGGCCCCAAGACTCAGCAAAAATTCTAGGCATCACATTCGGCCAGGATGATTATTCCACCAAAAACTGGGACGGTAGGCTCCATGATGCCACTCAGAGGGTGAACCAGTGGAAGGGTTGGTCTGTGACCCTCAGGGAAAGGGTGCACCTGATCAAATCATACCTGCTCCCCTTGTTTATCTATCTGGGCAGTGTATGTATCTTGCCAGATGCTTACTACACTAGGGTCTACAGCCTGTTTTTCCAACTGTTATGGGGGAACAGGTTGAATCTAGTCAAGAGGGAGGTTACGTACTGTCACGATGCCGGCTGGCGGGTAGTGGATCCTCTGTGCCAGAGAGGGATTGGCGTGGACCGTGCTAGTGGATCGGTTCTAAGTCACTACTGGTTTTCACCAGAGCCCGCCGCAAAGCGGGATGGTCTTGCTGCGGCGGTAGTGACCAGGTCGTATCCACTAGCAACGGCTCACCTCTCAGGCTGCTGAAGATAGGCGCGGTACAAGGGAGTAGACAGAAGCAAGGTCGGACGTAGCAGAAGGTGGGGGCAGGCAGCAAGGATCGTAGTCAGGGGCAACGGCAGGAGGTCTGGAACACAGGCTAGGAACATACAAGGAACGCTTTCACTGGCACAATGGCAACAAGATCCGGCAGGGAAGTGCAGGGGAAGTGAGGTGATATAGGGAAGTGCACAGGTGAAGACACTAATTGGAATCACTGCGCCAATCAGCGGCGCAGTGGCCCTTTAAATCGCAAAGACCCGGCGCGCGCGCGCCCTAGGGAGCGGGGCCGCGCGCGCCGGGACAGGACCGAGGGAGAGCGAGTCAGGTACGGGAGCCGGGGTGCGCATCGCGAGCGGGCGCTACCCGCATCGCGAATCGCATCCCGGCTGGAAGCAGAATCGCAGCGCCCCGGGTCAGTGGATCTGACCGGAGCGCTGCAGCGGAGAGAGTGTAGCGAGCGCTCCGGGGAGGAGCGGGGACCCGGAGCGCTCGGCGTAACAGTACCCCCCCCCTTGGGTCTCCCCCTCTTTTTAGGGCCTGAGAACCTGAGGAGCAGACTTTTATCTAGGATGTTGTCCTCAGGTTCCCAGGATCTCTCTTCAGGACCACAACCCTCCCAGTCCACTAGAAAAAAAGTTTTCCCTCTGACCTTTTTAGAGGCTAAGATCTCTTTGACAGAGAAGATGTCCGAGGAGCCGGAAACAGGAGTGGGAGGAACAGATTTGGGAGAAAAACGGTTGAGGATGAGTGGTTTAAGAAGAGAGACGTGAAAAGCATTAGGGATACGAAGAGAAGGAGGAAGAAGAAGTTTGTAAGAGACAGGATTAATTTGACACAAAATTTTGAAAGGACCAAGATAGCGTGGTCCCAACTTGTAGCTAGGGACACGGAAGCGGACATATTTAGCGGAGAGCCATACCTTGTCTCCAGGGGAAAAAACGGGAGGAGCTCTTCTTTTCTTATCCGCGAACCTCTTCATGCGTGATGAAGCCTGTAGGAGAGAATTTTGGGTCTCTCTCCATATAATGGAAAGGTCACGAGAAATTTCATCCACAGCGGGCAGACCAGAGGGCAAGGGGGTAGGGAGGGGGGGAAGAGGGTGACGGCCGTACACCACGAAAAATGGGGATTTGGAGGAAGATTCAGAGACTCTGAAGTTATACGAGAATTCGGCCCATGGAAGGAGATCTGCCCAGTCATCCTGGCGGGAGGAAACAAAATGTCGCAAATAATCACCCAAGACTTGGTTAATTCTTTCTACTTGTCCATTGGACTGGGGATGATATGCAGAAGAAAAATTTAATTTAATCTTGAGTTGTTTACAGAGAGCCCTCCAGAATTTAGACACGAATTGGACGCCTCTATCCGAGACGATCTGCGTAGGCAATCCGTGAAGACGAAAAATGTGTACAAAAAATTGTTTAGCCAACTGAGGCGCTGAAGGAAGACCAGGAAGAGGGATGAAATGTGCCATTTTGGAGAATCGATCAACGACCACCCAAATAACAGTGTTGCCACGGGAAGGGGGTAAATCAGTAATAAAATCCATACCAATCAGAGACCAAGGCTGTTCGGGGACAGGCAGGGGATGAAGAAAACCAGCGGGCTTCTGGCGAGGAGTCTTATCCCGGGCACAGATAGTGCAGGCTCGCACAAAGTCCACAACATCCGTCTCCAGAGTCGGCCACCAATAGAAGCGGGAGATGAGTTGCACAGATTTCTTGATGCCCACATGACCAGCGAGATGGGAGGAGTGACCCCATTTGAGGATTCCGAGGCGTTGGCGTGGAGAAACAAAGGTCTTTCCTGGAGGAGTTTGCCTGATGGAGGCTGGAGAAGTGGAGATCAGGCAGTCAGGTGGAATGATGTGTTGCGGAGAGAGTTCAACTTCTGAGGCATCCGAGGAACGAGAGAGAGCATCGGCCCTAATGTTCTTATCGGCAGGACGAAAGTGAATCTCAAAATTAAATCGGGCAAAGAACAGAGACCACCGGGCCTGGCGAGGATTCAGCCGTTGGGCAGACTGGAGGTAGGAGAGGTTCTTGTGGTCGGTGTAAATAATAACTGGAAATCTTGATCCCTCCAGCAGATGCCTCCATTCCTCAAGTGCTAATTTAATGGCTAGAAGCTCTCGATCCCCGATGGAGTAGTTCCTCTCCGCCGGAGAGAAGGTCCTAGAAAAAAAACCACAAGTGACAGCATGCCCGGAAGAATTTTTTTGTAAAAGAACAGCTCCAGCTCCCACTGAGGAGGCATCAACCTCCAATAGGAAGGGTTTGGAAGGGTCAGGTCTGGAGAGCACGGGAGCCGAAGAAAAGGCAGACTTGAGTCGTTTAAAGGCGTCTTCCGCTTGAGGAGGCCACGACTTGGGATCGGCATTTTTTTTGGTTAAAGCCACGATAGGAGCCACAACGGTAGAAAAATGTGGAATAAATTGCCTGTAATAATTGGCGAACCCCAAAAAGCGTTGGATAGCACGGAGTCCGGAGGGGCGTGGCCAATCTAAGACGGCAGAGAGTTTGTCTGGATCCATTTGTAGTCCCTGGCCAGAGACCAAATATCCTAGAAAAGGAAGAGATTGGCATTCAAACAGACATTTCTCAATTTTGGCATAGAGTTGATTGTCACGAAGTCTCTGAAGAACCATACGGACATGCTGGCGGTGTTCTTCTAGATTGGCAGAGAAAATTAGGATATCGTCCAGATATACAACAACACAGGAGTATAGCAGATCACGAAAAATTTCATTGACAAAGTCTTGGAAGACAGCAGGGGCGTTGCACAGGCCAAAGGGCATGACCAGATACTCAAAGTGTCCATCTCTGGTGTTAAACGCCGTTTTCCACTCATCCCCCTCTCTGATGCGGATGAGGTTATAGGCGCCTCTTAAGTCCAATTTAGTAAAGATGTGGGCACCTTGGAGGCGATCAAAGAGTTCAGAGATGAGGGGTAGGGGGTAGCGGTTCTTAACCGTGATTTTATTAAGACCGCGGTAGTCAATGCAAGGACGTAGGGAGCCATCTTTTTTGGACACAAAGAAAAATCCAGCTCCGGCAGGAGAGGAGGATTTACGGATAAAGCCCTTTTTTAAATTTTCCTGGACATACTCAGACATGGCAAGAGTCTCTGGGGCAGAGAGAGGATAAATTCTGCCCCGGGGTGGAGTAGTACCCGGGAGGAGGTCGATAGGGCAATCATAAGGCCTGTGAGGAGGTAGAGTCTCAGCTTGTTTTTTGCAGAAAACATCCGCGAAGTCCATATAGGCCTTAGGGAGACCGGTTACTGAGGGAACCACAGAGTCACGGCAAGGGTTACTGGGAACCGGTCTTAGACAGTCCTTGGAACAAGAGGGCCCCCAACTCTTGATCTCCCCAGTGGACCAATCCAGGGTTGGGGAATGAAGTTGAAGCCAGGGAAGTCCAAGGAGAATTTCCGAGGTGCAATTGGGGAGGACCAAAAGTTCAATCCTCTCGTGATGAGATCCGATGCTCATTAGAAGGGGCTCCGTGCGGAAGCGTATGGTACAGTCCAATCTTTCATTGTTTACACAATTGATGTAAAGGGGTCTGGCGAGACTGGTCACTGGGATGTTGAACCTGTTGACGAGAGAGGCCAAAATAAAATTTCCTGCAGATCCAGAGTCCAAGAAGGCCACGGTAGAGAAGGAGAAGGCAGAGGCAGACATCCGCACAGGCACAGTAAGACGTGGAGAAGCAGAGTAGACATCAAGGACTGTCTCACCTTTGTGCGGAGTCAGCGTACGTCTTTCCAGGCGGGGAGGACGGATAGGACAATCCCTCAGGAAGTGTTCGGTACTAGCACAGTACAGGCAGAGGTTCTCCATGCGGCGTCGTGTCCTCTCTTGAGGTGTCAGGCGAGACCGGTCGACCTGCATAGCCTCCACGGCGGGAGGCACAGGAACAGATTGCAGGGGACCAGAGGAGAGAGGAGCCGAGGAGAAGAAACGCCTCGTGCGAACAGAGTCCATATCTTGGCGGAGCTCCTGACGCCTTTCGGAAAAACGCATGTCAATGCGAGTGGCTAGGTGAATAAGTTCATGTAGATTAGCAGGAATTTCTCGTGCGGCCAGAACATCTTTAATGTTGCTGGATAGGCCTTTTTTAAAGGTCGCGCAGAGGGCCTCATTATTCCAGGACAATTCTGAAGCAAGAGTACGGAATTGTACGGCATACTCGCCAACGGAAGAATTACCCTGGACCAGGTTCAACAGGGCAGTCTCAGCAGAAGAGGCTCGGGCAGGTTCCTCAAAGACACTTCGGATTTCCGAGAAGAAGGAGTGTACAGAGGCAGTGACGGGGTCATTGCGGTCCCAGAGCGGTGTGGCCCATGACAGGGCTTTTCCGGACAGAAGGCTGACTACGAAAGCCACCTTAGACCTTTCAGTGGGAAACAGGTCCGACATCATCTCCAGATGCAGGGAACATTGGGAAAGAAAGCCACGGCAAAACTTAGAGTCCCCATCAAATTTATCCGGCAAGGATAGGCGTAGCCCAGGAGCGGCCACTCGCTGCGGAGGAGGTGCAGGAGCTGGCGGAGGAGATGACTGCTGAAGCTGTGGTAGTAACTGTTGTAGCATAACGGTCAGTTGAGACAGCTGTTGGCCTTGTTGCGCTATCTGTTGTGACTGCTGGGCGACCACCGTGGTGAGGTCAGCGACAACTGGCAGAGGAACTTCAGCGGGATCCATGGCCGGATCTACTGTCACGATGCCGGCTGGCGGGTAGTGGATCCTCTGTGCCAGAGAGGGATTGGCGTGGACCGTGCTAGTGGATCGGTTCTAAGTCACTACTGGTTTTCACCAGAGCCCGCCGCAAAGCGGGATGGTCTTGCTGCGGCGGTAGTGACCAGGTCGTATCCACTAGCTCAACCTCTCTGGCTGCTGAAGATAGGCGCGGTACAAGGGAGTAGACAGAAGCAAGGTCGGACGTAGCAGAAGGTCGGGGCAGGCAGCAAGGATCGTAGTCAGGGGCAACGGCAGGAGGTCTGGAACACAGGCTAGGAACATACAAGGAACGCTTTCACTGGCACAATGGCAACAAGATCCGGCAGGGAAGTGCAGGGGAAGTGAGGTGATATAGGGAAGTGCACAGGTGAAGACACTAATTGGAATCACTGCGCCAATCAGCGGCGCAGTGGCCCTTTAAATCGCAAAGACCCGGCGCGCGCGCGCCCTAGGGAGCGGGGCCGCGCGCGCCGGGACAGGACCGAGGGAGAGCGAGTCAGGTACGGGAGCCGGGGTGCGCATCGCGAGCGGGCGCTACCCGCATCGCGAATCGCATCCCGGCTGGAAGCAGAATCGCAGCGCCCCGGGTCAGTGGATCTGACCGGAGCGCTGCAGCGGAGAGAGTGTAGCGAGCGCTCCGGGGAGGAGCGGGGACCCGGAGCGCTCGGCGTAACACGTACCGTACGAGGAGACTAGGGGGTTTATCTATGGTAAACCCTGTGGTGTTCTTAACCAACACCTTCTTGAAAGCCAACATCTCGAACCTCTGGAAAGAGAGGGCTCCTCCGTGGGTACTCTCCTGCAGGGAATGGTTTCGGCCTTTCTTCCAGGAATGGGAGAGAGGAGGGCAAGTGAAGGACCTCCGTACACCACATGGATATCTTCCGGCTTACGCTACCCCGACTCTGAAGGCGATACGTCGGTGGGGTCTGGGAGTGTGGGAAATCAGGACCCAGTCAAGGCAGTTCCTTGACAAACGGGTTCTGTTGACCCACTTCCAGAAGCCTCTGGCGCTCAGGGACTGCCCAGGTCGGGATCTGAGGGTGGGGTTGTATCTTTTAAACTTGAAAAGGATCCCCCAGAAGTTTTGGGACTTGGCCTGGCGCTGCTTTCAGGGGAAGCTAGGTGTAAGGGACAACCTGAAGTACAGGAACTCTGATGACCGGGGGTGTCCACGAGAAGAGTGTGTGGACACGCTGGAAAGCATGGACCACTTCCTGCTTCATTGTCCCTTTAACGTAGGGGTCTACAACCGGGTGGGCGCTTCCATCGGCTGGAGTCAACTTGCCGGCCTTACCTATCCAGAGTGGGCTTATGGGGCATTCAGGACCCTGGGTGGCCGAGATCGGGGCACTTTATTTTTAGTCAGCTTAGTGGTTAAGTATCACACGTGGAATGCACGGTGTTTAGTGTCCACCCAGCAGAAAGTCCTCTCCGAGGTGGAGGTCTGTAGGAACATCACCGGTGACCTCGGGAAGATCAGGTCTTTGGAGTATGGCAGTCTTGGTACCAGTAGGGCTTCTCTCCTATGGAGAGGGTTTTCTTTTGATGTGCCCTAGGTACTAGACCTTTTTGGTAGAGTACCTTTATTTTGGTTAGGGACAGGCATACAGGGATAGAGATAGGGTGATAGTAGGGTCAGTTTTAATGAAGGGATAGAATTAGGGAGAATAGTAGGGGGAATTAGGGAAAGAGTTTAAATTTCTTCAGTGTATCAGATCTGCCATCCTTCTCCCTGGTGGTGGGCTGTTGCATGTGCACCATAGCTTTTTGTTTTGTTTACAGCTGATATGGTATGAAGGGCTTACAGGCACTGAACTTGGGCCTAAATTGGGTTGTGGTCTTGTATATAAGGTTGTATTTAGTTGGTTGGTTGGAGTGCTAGGTGGGGAGGGGGTGTTTTTATTTTTCTATTTTTATTTTTATTTTATTTTTTTCTCCTTAGGGGATCTGACATGGGTCAGTTAAGGACTGGACTTAAGAACTGTACGAACGGTTATGAACTGACCCATGTACAGGAGGGGTGGTGTGGGAGAGGGCACAGTTTTAGTGTAGGATTTATTTTAGGGTTTTTGTAGGTATTTTTGTGAGGCACATTTATTATATTTGTATGTATACTGTGCTATGTTTATTGTTTTATATTATTTATTTGTTGGTATAGTGTGTCATGTATTTTGTTTTATATTGTTGCATTAGCCATAAGAAAAGGGCAGTCGGACCAGTTGTAGTTCTGTATTATTGTCACGATGCCGGCTGGCAGGAGGTGGATCCTCTGTGCCAGAGAGGGATAGCGAGGACCGTGCTAGTGGACCGGTTCTAAGACACTACAGGTTTTCACCAGAGCCCGCCGCAAAGCGGGATGGTCTTGCTGCGGCGGTAGTGACCAGGTCGTATCCACTAGCAACGGCTCACCTCTCTGGCTGCTGAAGATACAGAAGATAGGCGAGGTACAAGGGAGTAGGCAGTAGCAAGGTCGGACGTAGCAGAAGGTCGGGGGCAGGCGGCAAGGTTCGTAGTCAGGGGAGATAGCAAAGGTACTGGTACACAGGGTATAAACACACAAAGAACGCTTTCACTGGCACTAAGGCAACAAGATCCGGCAAGGGAGTGCAAGGGAGGAGACTAGATATAGCCCGGGAACAGGTGGGAACCAATTAAGCTAATTGGGCCAGGCACCAATCATTGGTGCACTGGCCCTTTAAGTCTCAGGGAGCTGGCGCGCGCGCGCCCTAGAGAGCGGAGCCGCGCGCGCCAGCACATGACCGCAGGAGACGGGAACGGGTAAGTGACCTGGGATGCGATTCGCGAGCGGGCGCGTCCCGCTGTGCGAATTGCATCCCCAACGGCCATGGCAGAGCAGCGCTCCCGGTCAGCGCTGACCGGGGAGCTGCAGGGAGAAGGACGCCGTGAGCGCTCCGGGGAGGAGCGGGGACCCGGAGCGCTAGGCGTAACAGTACCCCCCCCCTTAGGTCTCCCCTTCTCTTTATCGGGTAACTGCCTCCCCTGGGATGAGGACACCGGGAAAGGATGGAGGGATTCCTCAACGGCAGGCAGAACCGCAGGAGTAGGAATGGGGAGAGAGGGCAGAGGGCGAGACCTGGCACGGGGCAGTGTGACACCAGGACGAGGGCCATGAGGGGACACAGAAGCTTGCCTGATGGAACTGGGAGGGGGGGAGGGGCATTTCCTGTGGCAGGCAGAGTCCTTAATGACCTTAGGGGGACCGGATACAGGAGGAACCACAGAGTTACGGCAAGGGTTACTGGGAACCGGTTTTAGACAGTTCTTGGCACAAGAGGACCCCCAACTCTTGATCTCCCCAGTGGACCAATCCAGGGTTGGGGAATGAAGTTGAAGCCAGGGAAGTCCAAGGAGAATTTCCGAGGTGCAATTGGGGAGGACCAAAAGTTCAATCCTCTCGTGATGAGATCCGATGCTCATAAGAAGGGGCTCCGTGCGGAAACGTATGGTACAGTCCAACCTGGCTCCGTTGACCGCGGAAATGTGGAGTGGCTTGACAAGACGGGTCACCGGAATACGGAATTTATTCACAAAGGACTCCCGAATAAAATTCCCAGAAGCTCCAGAGTCCAGGCAGGCCACGGCTGAGAAGGGAGAGCTGGCTGAAGTGGAAATCCGAACAGGTACCGTGAGACGTGGAGAAGCCGACTTGGCATCAAGAGACGCCACACCCACGAGAGCTGAGTGCGAGCGTGCGTTTCCCAGACGTGGAGGACGGATTGGGCAATCCACCAAAAAATGTTCAGTACTGGCACAGTACAGACAAAGATTCTCTTCCTTACGGCGATTCCTCTCTTCCAGGGTCAGGCGAGACCGATCCACTTGCATGGCCTCCTCGGCGGGAGGCCTAGGCGCAGATTGCAGTGGAGACTGTGGGAGAGGTGTCCAGAGATCTAAGTCTTTTTCCTGGCGGAGCTCTTGATGCCTCTCAGAAAAACGCATGTCAATGCGAGTGGCTAGATGAATGAGTTCATGCAGGTTAGCAGGAGTCTCTCGTGCGGCCAGAACATCTTTAATGTTGCTGGATAGGCCTTTTTTAAAGGTCGCGCAGAGAGCCTCATTATTCCAGGATAGTTCAGAAGCAAGAGTACGGAATTGTATGGCGTACTCGCCAACGGAGGAATTACCCTGGACCAGGTTCAGCAGGGCAGTCTCAGCAGAAGAGGCTCGGGCAGGTTCCTCAAAGACACTTCGAATTTCCGAGAAGAAGGAGTGTACAGAGGCAGTGACGGGGTCATTGCGGTCCCAGAGCGGTGTGGCCCATGACAGGGCTTTTCCAGACAGAAGGCTGACTACGAAAGCCACCTTAGACCTTTCAGTAGGGAACTGGTCCGACATCATCTCCAAGTGCAGGGAACATTGCGAAAGAAAGCCACGGCAAAACTTAGAGTCCCCATTAAATTTGTCCGGCAAGGACAGGCGGAGGCTAGGAGTGGCCACTCGCTGCGGAGGAGGTGCAGGAGCTGGCGGAGGAGATGATTGCTGATGAAGTTGCGACTGAAGTTGGTGCACAATGGTGGACATTTCCGACATCTGGTGGGTTAGATGGGCGATCTGTCGGGCTTGCTGGGCGACCACCGTGGTGATATCAGAGGCAACTGGCAGGGGAACCTCAGCGGGATCCATGGCCGGATCTACTGTCACGATGCCGGCTGGCAGGAGGTGGATCCTCTGTGCCAGAGAGGGATAGCGAGGACCGTGCTAGTGGACCGGTTCTAAGACACTACAGGTTTTCACCAGAGCCCGCCGCAAAGCGGGATGGTCTTGCTGCGGCGGTAGTGACCAGGTCGTATCCACTAGCAACGGCTCACCTCTCTGGCTGCTGAAGATACAGAAGATAGGCGA
>NW_026610834.1:0-130000 GCF_029499605.1 Hyla sarda | reverse complement strand
AGGTCCCTATGGGATAACAATTATCAGTATAAGAGATCAGTGTGTGCAGTATTATAGTCTCCTATGGGATAATAATGATCAGTATAAGAGATCAGTGTGTGCAGTATTATAGGTCCCTATGAGATAATAATAATCAGTATAAGAGATCAGTGTGTGCAGTGTTATAGTCTCCTATGGGATAATAATGATCAGTATAAGAGATCAGTGTGTGCAGTGTTATAGTCTCCTATGGGATAATAATGATCAGTATAAGAGATCAGTGTGTGCAGTGTTATAGTCTCCTATGGGATAATAATGATCAGTATAAGAAATCAGTGTGTGCAGTGTTATAGGTCCCTATGGGATAATAATGATCAGTATAAGAGATCAGTGTGTGCAGTGTTATAGTCTCCTATGGGATAATAATGATCAGTATAAGAGATCAGTGTGTGCAGTGTTATAGTCTCCTATGGGATAATAATGATCAGTATAAGAGATCAGTGTGTGCAGTGTTATATTCTCCTATGGGATAACAGTGATCAGTATAAGAGATCAGTGTGTGCAGTGTTATAGTCTCCTATGGGATAATAATGATCAGTATAAGAGATCAGTGTGTGCAGTGTTATAGTCTCCTATGGGATAATAATGATCAGTATAAGAGATCAGTGTGTGCAGTGTTATAGGTCCCTATGGGATAATAATGATCAGTATAAGAGATCAGTGTGTGCAGTGTTATAGTCTCCTATGGGATAATAATGATCAGTATAAGAGATCAGTGTGTGCAGTGTTATAGTCTCCTATAACACTGCAAAAAAAATGTAAAAAAAAAGTGTTAATAAAGGTAATTTAACCCCTTCCCTAATAAAAGTTTGAATCACCCCCCTTTTCCCATAAAAAAAATAAAACAGTGTAAAAAAATAAATAAACAAACATATGTGGTATCGCCGCGTGCGTAAATGTCCGAACTATAAAAATATATCATTAATTAAACCGCACGGTCAATGGCGTATGCGCAAAAAAATTCCAAAGTCCAAAAAAGCGTATTTTGGTCACTTTTTATACCATTAAAAAATGTATAAAAAGTGATCAAAAAGTCTGATCAAAACAAAAATCATACCGATAAAAACTTCAGATCACGGCGCAAAAAATGAGTCCTCATACCGCCCTGTACATTGAAAATTGAAAAAGTTATAGGGGTCAGAAGATGACATTTTTAAACATATAAATTTTCCTGCTTGTAGTTATGATTTTTTCCAGAAGTACGACAATATCCAACCTGTATAAGTCGGGGATCATTTTAACCGTATGGACCTACAGAATAATGATAAGGTGTAAATTTTACCGAAATATGCACTGCGTAGAAACGGAAGCCCCCAAAAGTTACAAAATGGCTTTTTTTTCCCGATTTTGTCGCACAATGATTTTTTTTCCGTTTCGCCGTGCATTTTAAGGTAAAATACTAATGTCACTGCAAAGTAGAATTGGCGACGCAAAAAATAAGCCATAATATGGATTTTTAGGTGGAAAATTGAAAGGGTTATGATTTTTAAAAGGTAAGGAGGAAAAAACAAAAGTGCAAAAACGGAAAAACCCTGAGTCCTTAAGGAGTTAATAACGGACTATAACGGATTAAAACGGATAATGTAAAAATCCCATAGACTATAATGAGATTTTCTAACAGACGTTTAATGGCCGATTTTCAGGGTTTTCGTAACGGAACGTCAAACAGATCTTTAAAACGGATGAATTTTATAGTGTGAAAGCCGCCTTAGCCACAATCAACTTTAGGGACTGGTCCCCAGGAGCTTAACCTCTTAAGGTCGCCCGGTCCCGGTGTTTAAAACGGGGTCACGCCGCGACGCTATTAACGTTGTGCCGCACGCTATTAACCAAAGTTGATCGCCGCGTCGAAAATGAAAGTAAAAGCTCCTGGCAGCTCAGTCGGGCTGATTGGGACTATCGCGATAAAATCGTGATGTCCCGATCAGCTAGGACGCGAGCGTAGGCCCCCTTACCTTGCTCCGTCACATCCGATCGGCATTTGATTGCTCCAAGCCTGAGCTGCAGACTTGAGCAATCAACCTCCTATTACACTGATCCATGCAAACCTATGGCTTTTCAGGGATCAGGGTAAAAGATCAGTGGGGGACATGTATCATTATTTGTGTATGGTAGAAGCATTTACCCCTTTTCCCGAATTCTAAATTATGTGCAGAAGCGCTAAATTTATCAATCAAGCGCCATGAGCTTCATAAATTGCGGGTAAATATAGTAATCTCCTCAATCCACTCTTTGGAAAATAGAATCGATGATTTGGAGCATCTCGCTACGTTAAGTCCAAGATGGCTTATATTTGCGCCAAAAAAAACAGCTCTTGCGGCAACATTTTTGGTATAAAGGAAAAGTACGCAGTTAATAAATCCATGTGTACTATAGAGGTCACTACAAGGTGCCCTGATTCACCACATCTGGAGGACATGCTCTACCAAAACCTGCGCAAAAAAAGGGGTTGCGCAAAATTTTGCACAAAAAATACACACAAAACAGGGGTAAAATCTTTGATACATGTCCCCCAGTGTGTGCAGTGTTATAGTCTCCTATGGGATAACAATGGTCAGTATAAGAGATCAGTGTGTGCAGTGTTATAGTCTCCTATGGGATAACAATGATCAGTATAAGAGATCAGTGTGTGCAGTGTTATAGTCTCCTATGGGATAATAATGATCAGTATAAGAGATCAGTGTGTGCAGTGTTATAGGTCCCTATGGGATAATAATGATCAGTATAAGAGATCAGTGTGTGCAGTGTTATAGTCCCCTATGGGATAATAATGATCAGTATAAGAGATCAGTGTGTGCAGTGTTATAGTCTCCTATGGGATAACAATGATCAGTATAAGAGATCAGTGTGTGCAGTGTTATAGTCTCCTATGGGATAATAATGATCAGTATAAGAGATCAGTGTGTGCAGTGTTATAGGTCCCTATGGGATAATAATGATCAGTATAAGAGATCAGTGTGTGCAGTATTATAGTCTCCTATGGGATAATAATGATCAGTATAAGAGATCAGTGTGTGCAGTGTTATAGTCTCCTATGGGATAATAATGATCAGTATAAGAGATCAGTGTGTGCAGTGTTATAGGTCCCTATGGGATAACAATGATCAGTATTAGAGATCAGTGTGTGCAGTGTTATAGTCTCCTATGGGATAATAATGATCAGTATAAGAGATCAGTGTGTGCAGTGTTATAGTCTCCTATGGGATAATAATGATCAGTATAAGAGATCAGTGTGTGCAGTGTTATAGTCTCCTATGGGATAATAATGATTAGTATAAGAGATCAATGTGTGCAGTGTTATAGTCTCCTATGGGATAACAATGATCAGTATAAGAGATCAGTGTGTGCAGTGTTATAGTCTCCTATGGGATAATAATGATCAGTATAAGAGATATGTGAGTGCAGTGTTATAGTCTCCTATGGGATAATAATGATCAGTATAAGAGATCAGTGTGTGCAGTGTTATAGTCTCATATGGGATAATAATGATCAGTATAAGAGATCAGTGTGTGCAGTGTTATAGTCTCCTATGGGATAACAATGATCAGTATAAGAGATCAGTGTGTGCAGTGTTATAGTCTCCTATTGGATAATAATGATCAGTATAAGAGATCAGTATGTGCAGTGTTATAGTCTCCTATGGGATAATAATGATCAGTGTGTGCAGTGTTATAGCCTCCTATGGGATAATAATGATCAGTATAAGAGATCAGTGTGTGCAGTGTTATAGCCCCCTATGGGATAATAATGATCAGTATAAGAGATCAGTGTGTGCAGTGTTATAGCCCCCTATGGGATAATAATGATCAGTGTGTGCAGTGTTATAGTCTCATATGGGATAACAATGATCAATGTAAAATATCAGTGTGTGCAGTGTTATAGCCCCCTATAGGATAACAATGATCAGTATAAGAGATCAGTGTGTGCAGAGTTATAGCCCCATATGGGATAATAATGATCAGTATAAGAGATCAGTGTGTGCAGTGTTATAGGTCCCTATGGGATAATAAAGATCAGTATAAGAGATCAGTGTGTGCAGTGTTATAGGTCCCTATGGGATAATAATGATCAGTATAAGAGATCAGTGTGTGCAGTGTTATAGTGTCCTATGGGATAACAATGATCAGTATAAGAGATCAGTGCGTGCAGTATTATAGTCTCCTATTCGATAATAATGATCAGTATAAGAGATCAGTGTGTGCAGTGTTATAGTCTCCTATGGGATAACAATGATCAGTATAAGAGATCAGTGTGTGCAGTGTTATAGGTCCCTATGGGATAACAATGATCAGTATAAGAGATCAGTTTGTGCAATGTTATAGCCCCCTATGGGATAATAATGATCAGTATAAGAGATCAGTGTGTGCAGTGTTTTAGCCCCATATGGGATAATAATGATCAGTATAAGAGATCAGTGTGTGCAGTGTTATAGTCTCCTATGGGATAACAATGATCAGTATAAGAGATCAGTGTGTGCAGTGTTATAGCCCCCTATGGGATAACAATGATCAGTATTAGAGATCAGTGTGTGCAGTGTTATAGTCTCCTATGGGATAATAATGATCAGTATAAGAGATCAGTGTGTGCAGTGTTATAGGTCCCTATGGGATAATAATGATCAGTATAAGAGATCAGTGTGTGCAGTGTTATAGTCTCCTATGGGATAATAATGATCAGTATAAGAGATCAGTGTGTGCAGTGTTATAGTCTCCTATGGGATAATAATGATCAGTATAAGAGATCAATGTGTGCAGTGTTATAGTCTCCTATGGGATAATAATGATCAGTATAAGAGATCAGTGTGTGCAGTGTTATAGTCTCCTATGGGATAATAATGATCAGTATAAGAGATCAATGTGTGCAGTGTTATAGTCTCCTATGGGATAATAATGATCAGTATAAGAGATCAGTGTGTGCAGTGTTATAGTCTCCTATGGGATAATAATGATCAGTATAAGAGATCAGTGTGTGCAGTGTTATAGGTCCCTATGGGATAACAATGATCAGTATAAGAGATCAGTGTGTGCAGTGTTATAGGTCCCTATGGGATAATAATGATCAGTATAAGAGATCAGTGTGTGCAGTGTTATAGTCTCCTATGGGATAATAATGATTAGTATAAGAGATCAATGTGTGCAGTGTTATAGTCTCCTATGGGATAACAATGATCAGTATAAGAGATCAGTGTGTGCAGTGTTATAGTCTCCTATGGGATAATAATGATCAGTATAAGAGATCAATGTGTGCAGTGTTACAGTCTCCTATGGGATAACAATGATCAGTATAAGAGATCAGTGTGTGCAGTGTTATAGTCTCATATGGGATAATAATGATCAGTATAAGAGATCAGTGTGTGCAGTGTTATAGTCTCCTATGGGATAATAATGATCAGTATAAGAGATCAGTGTGTGCAGTGTTATAGGTCCCTATGGGATAATAATGATCAGTATAAGAGATCAGTGTGTGCAGTGTTATAGTCTCCTATGGGATAATAAGGATCAGTATAAGAGATCAGTGTGTGCAGTGTTATAGGTCCCTATGGGATAATAATGATCAGTATAAGAGATCAGTGTGTGCAGTGTTATAGGTCCCTATGGGATAATAATGATCAGTATAAGAGATCAGTGTGTGCAGTGTTATAGGTCCCTATGGGATAATAATGATCAGTATTAGAGATCAGTGTGTGCAGTGTTATAGTCTCCTATGGGATAATAATGATCAGTATAAGAGATCAGTGTGTGCAGTGTTATAGTCTCCTATGGGATAATAATGATCAGTATAAGAGATCAGTGTGTGCAGTGTTATAGTCTCCTATGGGATAATAATGATCAGTATAAGAGATCAATGTGTGCAGTGTTATAGTCCCCTATGGGATAATAATGATAAGTGTGTGCAGTGTTATAGTCTCCTATGGGATAACAATGATCAGTGTGTGCAGTGTTATAGTCTCCTATGGGATAATAATGATCAGTGTGTGCAGTGTTATAGTCTCCTATGGGATTACAATGATCAGTGTGTGCAGTGTTATAGTCTCCTATGGGATAACAATGATCAGTGTGTGCAGTGTTATAGGTTCCTATGGGATAATAATGATAAGTGTGTGTAGTGTGTGCAGTGTTATAGTCTCCTATGGGATAATAATGATCAGTGTGTGCAGTTGTTACGCCTAGCGCTCCGGGTCCCCGCTCCTCCCCGGAGCGCTCACGGCGTCTCTCTCCCTGCAGCGCCCCGGTCAGTCCCGCTGACCGGGAGCGCTGCACTGTCATGGCCGTCGGGGATGCGATTCGCACAGCGGGACGCGCCCGCTCGCGAATCGCATCCCAGGTCACTTACCCGTCCCGGTCCCCTGCTGTCTTGTGCTGGCGCGCGCGGCTTCGCTCTCTAGGGCGCGCGCGCGCCAGCTCTCTGAGGCTTAAAGGGCCAGTGCACCATTGATTGGTGCCTGGCCCAATTAGCTTAATTGGCTTCCATCTGCTCCCTGGCTATATCTGATCTCCTCCCTTGCACTTCCTTGCCGGATCTTGTTGCCTTGTGCCAGTGAAAGCGTTTAGTGTTGTCCAAGCCTGTGTTTCCAGAACTTCTGCTATCCATCCTGACTACGAACCTTGCCGCCTGCCCCGACCTTCTGCTACGTCTGACCTTGCCTCTGCCTAGTCCTTCTGTCCCACGCCTTCTCAGCAGTCAGCGAGGTTGAGCCGTTGCTAGTGGATACGACCTGGTTGCTACCGCCGCAGCAAGACCATCCCGCTTTGCGGCGGGCTCTGGTGAATACCAGTAGCCTCTTAGAACCGGTCCACCGACACGGTCCACACCAATCCCTCTCTGGCACAGAGGATCCACTACCCGTAAGCCGAATCGTGACCGCAGTGTTATAGTCTCCTATGGAATAACAATGATCAATGTAAAATATCAGTGTGTGCAGTGTTATAGTCTCCTATGGGAAAATAATGATCAGTGTGTGCAGTGTTATAGTCTCCTATGGGATAATAATGATCAGTGTGTGCAGTGTTATAGTCTCCTATGGGATAATAATGATCAGTATAAGAGATCAGTGTGTGCAGTGTTATAGGTTCCTATGGGATAATAATGATCAGTATAAGAGATCAGTGTGTGCAGTGTTATAGTCTCCTATGGGATAATAATGATCAGTGTGTGCAGTGTTATAGGTTCCTATGGGATAATAATGATCAGTGTGTGCAGTGTTATAGTCTCCTATGGGATAACAATGATCAGTGTGTGCAGTGTTATAGTCTCCTATGGGATAACAATGATCAATGTAAAATATCAGTGTGTATAGTGTTATAGTCCCCTATGGGAAAATAATGATCAGTATAAGAGATCAGTGTGTGCAGTGTTATACCCTCATATGGGATAATAATGATCAGTATAAGAGATCAGTGTGTGCAGTGTTATAGCCCCCTATGGGATAATAATGATCAGTATAAGAGATCAGTGTGTGCAGTGTTATAGTCTCCTATGGGATAATAATGATCAGTATAAGAGATCAGTGTGTGCAGTGTTATAGCCCCCTATGGGATAACAATGATCAGTTTGTGCAGTGTTATAGTCTCCTATGGGAAAACAATGATCAGTGTGTGCAGTGTTATAATCTCTTATGGGATAACAATGATCAGTTTGTGCAGTGTTATAGTCTCCTATGGGATAACAATGATCAGTATAAGAGATCAGTGTGATCAGTATTATAGTCTCCTATGGGATAACAATGATCAGTATTAGAGATCAGTGTGATCAGTATTATAGTCTCCTATGGGATAACAATGATCAGTATAAGAGATCAGTGTGATCAGTATTATAGTCTCCTATGGGATAATAATGATCAGTATAAGAGATCAGTGTGTGCAGTGTTATAGCCCCCTATGGGATAACAATGATCAGTTTGTGCAGTGTTATAGTCTCCTATGGGATAACAATGATCAGTATAAGAGATCAGTGTGATCAGTATTATAATCTCCTATAACACTGCAAAAAAAAGTGGGAAAAAAAAGTTAATAAAAGGTCATTTAACCCCTTCACTAATAAAAGTTTGAATCACCCCCCTTTTCCCATAAAAAAAACGGTGTAAATAAAAATAAACATATGCGCTATCACCGTGTGCGTAAATGTCCGAACTATAAAAATATATCATTAATTAAACTGCACGGTCAATGGCGTGCGCGCCAAAAAAATCCAAAGTCCAAAATAGCGTATTTTGGTCACTTTTTATATCATAAGAAAATGAATAAAAAGCTATCAAAAAGTCCGATCAATGCAAAAATGGTTCCGCTTAAAAATTTAAGAAGAAGACGCAAAAAGTGAGCCCTCATACTGCCCCATACGCAGAAAAATATAAAAGTTATAGGGGTCAGAAGATGACAATTTTAAACGTATACATTTTCCTGCCTGTAGTTATGATTTTTTTCAGAAGTCCGACAACATCCAACATATATAAGTCGGGGATCATTTTAACCGTATGGACCTACAGAATAAAGATAAGGTGTCATTGTTACCGAAAAATGCACTGCGTAGAAACGGAAGCCCCCAAAAGTTACAAAATTACATTTTTTCTTCAATTTTGTCGCACAATAATTTTTTTTTCCGTTTTGACGTGATTTTTTTGGTAAATTGACTAAGTTCACTGCAAGGAAGAATTGGTGGCGCAAAAAATAAGCCATCATATGGAATTTTATATGCAAAATTGAAAGCGCTATGATTTTTTGAAGGTGATGAGGAAAAAATGAAAATGCAAAAATGGAAAAACGCTGAGTCCTTAAGGGGTTAATTGGTCCTCACGAATAGGGAACATGGTCCAGGGTCACCGCATCCGTCTACCAGGAGATTTTTGAGCACTTCATGCTTCCTTCCCAAGACGAGTTGCATTACTGAAATACAATGGACTTTTGCACGATATTCAGATTTTTCGAGTTTCAGCTGTAGTCTCCATAGGCCTTGGAGGGGACGCCGGATGGGGTCTCTTCTGTGCGAATGTCTGTTTTAGGTCCTCCCCATAAGCATTCATGGCCGACATATTAGAGGACACAAAATCCTGGACCCAGATGTACATCTCATGACCCTCCGGCTCCTGCTGCACTTGGGCACCTGGGAAATTTATAATGACTGTGGTGTCCCGGTACTGTATTGCATATCATATCTTGGTTGGGGGTCCCCAAAGTCAGAGTTCCTAGGAACTGTGGGGGTCCGCTTCCCTAGTCATCCCCTAGTCACCCCTCATCTAGTTAATATGGTGTTATATTAAGTGTGTAAATATTGTATATAATCTGTTATTACCTGCATAGCGTCGCAGCGCCTTCGGGTAATGTGATAGTGGTTTAGTCTCTATGGTAGGTATTACCCATAACACTTTGTAACGTTGATTGACAGATGGTGTGGGCCAATCCTAAAATGGCCAGCCCCTGCCCATATAAGGGAGCTGCAGCCAATAGTCTCTCTCTTGGGTTCCGGATCGTTGGAGAGTCAAGATCTGCGCAACTTACAACGACAAATACTAGGCCACAGCTAATGCTAGCAGGATCACTGGACCTAAACAAACCCCTAAATCCAGTGGATCTGAGCTTACAAAATCCTACTAAGCTAAAGTCCCAACCATAATCTCTTCTTAAGCTATGCATAGACTCTGTTATAAGGACTGTTCCTGTTATCACGTTTGCAGAAAATATTCAGTAAAGTTTCCGACAGTTTTCAGCTAAAGCTTTTGGTTGTGAACATTCAATTATTCCTCACCTCCCTATCACTCTTGGGAAGGGTGGCGATAGGCCAAGCACTACGGTATTAACCCTCACCCTGGCGTCATGACTGACAAGAGTTAATTACACCCTCGATATACCACATAGCAACACCCCAACTGACATACACCCCCCCCCCCCCCAAGGCACCACATGACCCTTTAGTGGAATCTGGCAATCATGGCATTGTAGGCATTTCCTCTTAGACACCTTTTCTCTGCAGTATTGCCATTCCCAGTAGACATTCCCAGTAGACATTCCCAGTAGACATTCCCAGTAGACATTCCCAGTAGACATTCCCAGTAGACATTCCCAGTAGACATGATTTGGGAAAAGAAGAAAAGTTATGGAGGGGGATTTATCAAGGGATTTAGAGGGTTTTTTGCTTACAAAAGTCGCACGTGTGCCTAAGCAATTTTTTGTGTCACTTTTATGGGTAAGCATAAAATACCAATCAGCCCTAACTGAGCAATTTGCAGTGGTTGGGAATTTATCAGGTGCAAATGTCACATGTAGGCGGAAAAAAAAAGTCGCAAACCCCTTTAAAAAGTCGCAAGTCAAACATAGGTCAGACCTGGCTTACAAACTTGTCTTTGACAGCATTTTTAAAAAGTTGCACAAAAAGTCGCAAGTGGCGACTTTTTGTAAAGCTCCACACCCTGTCCACCTGCCCGCATCTCCCACCTACCCGCATCTCCCACCTGCCCGCATCTCCCACCTGCCCGCATCTCCCACCTGCCCGCATCTTCCACCTGCCCGCATCTCCCACCTGCCCGCATCTCCCACCTGCCCGCATCTTCCACCTGCCCGCATCTCCCACCTGCCCGCATCTCCCACCTGCCCGCATCTCCCACCTGCCCGCATCTCCCACCTGCCCGCTAGCTATTGCAGGACTACAACTCCCAACATCCCCTTACAGTGAGGACATAGTGGGAGTTGTAGTTCCAGCAGCTTGCGGGTGGGTGGCCGGGGAGCGGAGCCGACTGACAGGAATATGAAATTGTGACACAGTAATTTCATATTTTCTGGGTGGAGCCGTGATTGCCCCGGACAGACTAGCCAATCACAGCTGCCAGCGGGAAATATGAAGTTACACTGCCGCTGGGAAGTCGGGGAGTGGAGTGTAATGACGCTCGCTTCCATGGCTTGCTTGCCACCCGCCCGCATCACATGACTGCAACTCCCAGCATGCCCTTACAGTAAGGACATGCTGGGAGTTGTAGTTGTGTGGTGCAGGCGGGTGGGAAATGCTGTTTCTATACTACAACTCCCATCATGGGAGTTGTAGTTTAGGAACAGGGTGGCTCCGACTTTTCCTAAACTACAACTCCCATCATTGGAGTTGTAGTTTAGAAACAGGGAGCCTCCAGTTGTTGCTAATCTACAACTTGCATTATGGGAGCTGTGGTTTAGAAACAGCAAGCCTCCAGCTGTTGCTAAATTACAACTCCCAACAAATGGAGGTTGTAGTTTAGCAACAACTGGAGGCTCCCTGTTTGCAAACGCTGCTTTATGGGCTTTCTCCCCAGGGAAGAACGCCATAAACATACTAACCTTTTTTCCAGCTCATTTTAGATCTGATGGAGAAGAGAATGAAGCAGCAGTCCAAAAAGGATTCGATCCACACAGTGTTTTATTCACCCCTTAGTACAAAGTGCATCGCTTCAGTCCACAATCCGGACATTTTTAAGTCCTTCACAGTGCCCTATCTACTTCTTCTTTTCTTTCATTTTAGATCTGTGTATCCTGTGGACTACTTCGGATTCGGTGGACTACGTCAATGACCAGTGCTTTTTTTATTTAATGTTAAAGGGGTATTCCAGGTCCAGACAGGAGGAGAAAACCCCCAGGTTGGTTGTGGGGCGCGCACCGCTGGTAATAGGAAACCACGGGCAACATGGATTTAAGGGTTAACATTATTTTATTTTACAATAGACGATGAGTTTCGAGAGCGTGCCGCTCTCTTTAACAAGTTTAGTCTTCTGTAAGAGCAGTGAGACTATGGAACTCTACTCAAGATGTAGTGATGGATGTTTCTTTACTGTAAAAGCAATGACACTATTGTTACGCCGAGCGCTCCGGGTCCCTGCTCCTCCCCGGAGCGCTCGCGGCGTTCTCCTCTCTGCAGCGCCCCGGTCAGACCCGCTGACCGGGAGCGCTGCACTGACATTCACGATGTGGATGCGATTCGCATAGCGGGACGCGCTCGCGAATCGCATCCCAAGCCACTTACCCGTCCCGGTCCCCGGCTGTCATGTTCTGGCGCGCGCGGCTCCGCACTCTAGGGCGCGCGCGCGCCAGCTCTGTGTTTCCAGACCTTCTGCTATTGCTATTGAATACGAACCTTGCCGCCTGACCCGACCTTCTGCTACGTCTGACCTTGCCTCTGTCTAGTCCTTCTGTCCCGCGCCTTCTCAGCAGTCAGCGAGGTTGAGCCGTTGCCGGTGGATACGACCTGGTTGCTACCGCCGCAGCAAGACCATCCCACTTTGCGGCGGGCTCTGGTAAAAACTAGTAGCAACCCTAGAACCGGTCCACCGACACGGTCCACGCCAATCCCTCGCTGACGCAGAAGATCCACATCCAGCCTGCCGAATCATAACAGTAGTTCCGGCCATGGATCCCGCTGAGGTGCCGCTGCCAAGTCTCGCTGACCTTACCACGGTGGTCGCTCAGCAATCGCAGCAAATTGCCCAACAAGGACAGCAGCTGTCGCAGTTGACCGCCACGTTACAGCAACTTCTGCCACTGCTACAGCAGCAACCATCTCCTCCGCCAGCTCCTGCACCTCCTCCGCAGCGAGTGGCCACTCCTAGCCTCCGCTTGTCCCTGTCGGACAAATTTGATGGGGACTCTAGACTCTGCCGTGGCTTCTTGTCTCAATGTTCCCTACATATGGAGATGTTGTCGGACCAATTTCCTACAGAACGGTCTAAGGTGGCGTTCGTAGTGAGTCTTCTGTCTGGAAAGGCCTTGTCTTGGGCCACACCGCTCTGGGACCGCAATGATCCTGCCACAGCCACAGTCCAGTCCTTCACTGAGATTCGCAGTGTCTTCGAGGAACCAGCCCGAGCTTCTTCTGCCGAGACTGCCCTGCTGAACCTGGTCCAGGGAAATTCTTCTGTAGGCGAATACGCCATCCAATTTCGTACCCTCGCCTCTGAATTATCTTGGAATAATGAGGCCCTCTGCGCGACCTTTAAAAAAGGCCTATCCAGTAACATCAAAGATGTGCTGGCCGCACGAGAGATTCCTGCCAACCTGCATGAACTTATCCATTTGGCCACCCGCATTGACATGCGTTTTTCTGAAAGACACCAGGAGCTCCGCCAGGAAAAAGACCTTGATCTCTGGGCACCTCTCTCACGGTATCCTTTGCAATCTACCCCTGTGCCTCCCGCCGAGGAGGCTATGCAAGTGGATCGGTCTCGCCTGACTCATGAAGAGAGGACTCGCCGTAGGGATAACAATTTATGTCTGTACTGCGCTAGTACCGAACATTTATTGGTGGATTGTCCTATTCGCCCTCCGCGTCTGGAAAACGCATGCACGCACCCTGTTCAAATGGGTTTGCGTCTCTTGGTACGGAGTCTGCTTCTCCACGTCTCACTGTGCCCATGCGGATTTCTCCTTCTGCCAACTCCTCCTTCTCAGCCGTGGCCTGCTTGGACTCTGGTTCTGCTGGAAATTTTATTCTGGCCTCTTTGGTGAATAAGTTCTGCATCCCGGTGACCCGTCTCGTCAAGCCGCTCTACATCTCTTTGGTCAACGGAGTGAAGTTGGACTGCACTGTGCGTTACCGCACAGAACCCCTGCTCATGAGCATTGGACTGCATCACGAAAAAATTGAACTTTTTGTTTTGCCCAACTGCACCTCTGAAGTCCTCCTCGGTCTGCCATGGCTCCAACGTCATTCTCCCACCCTTGACTGGACCACCGGGGAGATCAAGAATTGGGGTCCTGCTTGTCACAAACGATGCCTCACATCTGCTCCTCATAGTCCCCTTCCTGGTGACACTCTGCCCCGTGACAAGCTTCACCCTCTGCCCCCCCTCCCCATTCCCACTTCTTCTGGTTTACCTGCCGCTGATGTAGCTACCCAGGACTTCTTTTTGTTCCAGAAGGAAACTCAAGAGGCGTCCCCTATGTTCTCGTCTCATTTGAAGGGACAAGGAGACAAAAAGAGGGGGAGACCTAAGGGGGGGGTACTGTTACGCCGAGCGCTTCGGGTTCCTGCTCCTCCCCGGAGCGCTCGCGGCGTTCCCCTCTCTGCAGCTCCCCGGTCAGACCCGCTGACCGGGAGCGCTGCACTGACATTCACGATGTGGATGCGATTCGCATAGCGGGACGCGCCCGCTCGCGAATCACATCCCAAGCCACTTACCCGTCCCGGTTCCCGGCTGTCATGTTCTGGCGCGCGCGGCTCCGCTCTGTAGGGCGCGCGCACGCCAGCTCTCTAAGATTTAAAGGGCCAGTGCACCAGTGATTAGCTTTCACCTGCTCCCTGTCCATATAACCTCACTTCCCCTTTCCTTCCTTGCCGGATCTTGTTGCCTTGTGCCAGTGAAAGCGTTTATTGTGCTTGCCATTACTGTGTTCCAGACCTTCTGCTATTGCTATTGACTACGAACCTTGCCGCCTGCCCCGACCTTCTGCTACGTCTGACCTTGCCTCTGCCTAGTCCTTCTGTCCCACGCCTTCTCAGCAGTCAGCGAGGTTGAGCCGTTGCCGGTGGATACGACCTGGTTGCTACCTCCGCAGCAAGACCATCCCGCTTTGCGGCGGGCTCTGGTGAAAACCAGTAGCAACCTAGAACCGGTCCACCAACACGGTCCACGCCAATCCCTCTCTGACACAGAGGATCCACATCCAGCTAGCCGAATCCTAACAACTATGGAGCTCTGTCCACATGATGTAGTGATGGAGGATTCTTTACTGTAATAGCAGTGACACTATGGAGCTCTGTCCACATGATGTAGTGATGGAGGAATCTTTACTGTAAGAGCAGTGACACTATGGAGCTCTGTCCACATGATGTAGTGATGGAGGAATCTTTACTGTAAGAGCAGTGACACTATGGAGCTCTGTCCACATGATGTAGTGATGGAGGAATCTTTACTGTAAGAGCAGTGACACTATGGAGCTCTGTCCACATGATGTAGTGATGGAGGAATCTTTACTGTAAGAGCAGTGACACTATGGAGCTCTGTCCACATGATGTAGTGATGGAGGAATCTTTACTGTAAGAGCAGTGACACTATGGAGCTCTGTCCACATGATGTAGTGATGGAGGAATCTTTACTGTAAGAGCAGTGACACTATGGAGCTCTGTTTACATGATGTAGTGATGCGTGGCTTAAACAAGTTTAATGGGGGTCTGGATGTTTTTCGGGAAGCATTAAACTAACAAATTATGGATACTTGATGGTGATAGAACATTTATCCAGAGCAGCGTCAGATATGAGCACTAACCTAGTAGATCAGCACTGGCTGAATGGTTTGTGCGGCTCTTTAATTCCATCCTTGTCCATCTCCCTGTGTAGTACGGGATCATTTTTAAAGATGTTTGTTTGTTGCCTGTTCACTGGTTATATTACACATCGCAGTATCATATACCCATAATCGCTTCGTGGGTCCAGAACCTACTGGACACTGAATCTCATCATGGACACTGGCGGGGACCTCACTGTGGTCTAAATCTCATTATGGATACTGGCGGGGACCTCGCTGTGGTCTGAATCTCATCATGGACACTGGCAGGGACCTCGCTGTGGTCTGAATCTCATCAAGGACACTGGCAAGGACCTCGCTGTGGTCTGAATCTCATCATGGACTCTGGCAGGGACCTCGCTGTGGTCTAAATCTCATTATGGACACTGGCGGGGACCTCGCTGTGGTCTGAATCTCATTATGGACACTGGCAGGGACCTCGCTGTGGTCTAAATCTCATTATGGACACTGGCGGGGACCTCGCTGTGGTCTGAATCTCATTATGGACACTGGCAGGGACCTCACTGTGGTCTGAATCTCATTATGGACACTGGCAGGGACCTCGCTGTGGTCTGAATCTCATTATGGACACTTGCGGGGACCTCGCTGTGGTCTGAATCTCATCATGGACACTGGCAGGGACCTCGCTGTGGTCTGAATCTCATTATGGACACTGGCAGGGACCTCACTGTGGTCTGAATCTCATTATGGACACTGGCGGGGACCTCGCTGTGGTCTGAATCTCATTATGGACACTGGCAGGGACCTCGCTGTGGTCTGAATCTCATTATGGACACTGGCGGGGACCTTACTGTGTTCTGAATCTCATCATGGATACTGGCGGGGACCTTGCTGTGGTCTAAATCTCATCATGGACACTGGCGGGGACCTTACTGTGTTCTGAATCTCATCATGGATACTGGCAGGGACCTCGCTGTGGTCTGAATCTCATCATGGACACTTGCGGGGACCTCGCTGTGGTCTGAATCTCATTATGGACACTGGCAGGGACCTCGCTGTGGTCTAAATCTCATTATGGACACTGGCGGGGACCTCGCTGTGGTCTGAATCTCATTATGGACACTGGCAGGGACCTCGCTGTGGTCTGAATCTCATCAAGGACACTGGCAAGGACCTCGCTGTGGTCTGAATCTCATCATGGACTCTGGCAGGGACCTCGCTGTGGTCTAAATCTCATTATGGACACTGGCGGGGACCTCGCTGTGGTCTGAATCTCATTATGGACACTGGCAGGGACCTCGCTGTGGTCTAAATCTCATTATGGACACTGGCGGGGACCTCGCTGTGGTCTGAATCTCATTATGGACACTGGCAGGGACCTCACTGTGGTCTGAATCTCATTATGGACACTGGCAGGGACCTCGCTGTGGTCTGAATCTCATTATGGACACTTGCGGGGACCTCGCTGTGGTCTGAATCTCATTATGGACACTGGCGGGGACCTCGCTGTGGTCTGAATCTCATTATGGACACTGGCGGGGACCTTACTGTGGTCTGAATCTCATCATGGACACTGGCAGGGACCTCGCTGTGGTCTGAATCTCATCATGGACACTGGCAGGGACCTCGCTGTGGTCTGAATCTCATCAAGGACACTGGCAAGGACCTCGCTGTGGTCTGAATCTCATCATGGACTCTGGCAGGGACCTCGCTGTGGTCTAAATCTCATTATGGACACTGGCGGGGACCTCGCTGTGGTCTGAATCTCATTATGGACACTGGCAGGGACCTCACTGTGGTCTGAATCTCATTATGGACACTGGCAGGGACCTCGCTGTGGTCTGAATCTCATTATGGACACTGGCGGGGACCTTACTGTGGTCTGAATCTCATTATGGACACTGGCGGGGACCTTACTGTGTTCTGAATCTCATCATGGATACTGGCGGGGACCTCGCTGTGGTCTAAATCTCATCATGGATACTGGCGGGGACCTCGCTGTGGTCTGAATCTCATCATGGACACTGGCAGGGACCTCGCTGTGGTCTGAATCTCATCATGGACACTGGCAGGGACCTCGCTGTGGTCTGAATCTCATCATGGATACTGGCGGGGACCTCGCTGTGGTCTGAATCTCATCATGGACACTGGCAGGGACCTCGCTGTGGTCTGAATCTCATCATGGACACTGGCAGGGACCTCGCTGTGGTCTGAATCTCATTATGGACACTGGCGGGGACCTCGCTGTGGTCTGAATCTCATTATGGACACTGGCGGGGACCTCGCTGTGGTCTGAATCTCATCATGGACACTGGCGGGGACCTCGCTGTGGTCTGAATCTCATCATGGACACTGGCAGGGACCTCGCTGTGGTCTGAATCTCATCATGGACACTGGCGGGGACCTCGCTGTGGTCTGAATCTCATCAAGGACACTGGCAAGGACCTCGCTGTGGTCTGAATCTCATCATGGACACTGGCGGGGACCTCGCTGTGGTCTGAATCTCATCATGGACACTGGCGGGGACCTTACTGTGTTCTGAATCTCATCATGGATACTGGCGGGGACCTCGCTGTGGTCTAAATCTCATCATGGACACTGGCGGGGACCTTACTGTGTTCTGAATCTCATCATGGATACTGGCGGGGACATCGCTGTGGTCTAAATCTCATCATGGACACTGGCGGGGACCTCGCTGTGGTCTGAATCTCATCATGGACACTGGCAGGGACCTCGCTGTGGTCTGAATCTCATCATGGACACTGGCGGGGACCTTACTGTGGTCTGAATCTCATCATGGACACTGGCGGGGACCTCGCTGTGGTCTGAATCTCATCATGGACACTGGTGGGGACCTCGCTGTGGTCTGAATCTCATTATGGACACTGGCAGGGACCTCGCTGTGGTCTGAATCTCATCATGGACACTGGCGGGGACCTCGCTGTGGTCTGAATCTCATCATGGACACTGGCAGGGACCTCGCTGTGGTCTGAATCTCATCATGGACACTGGCGGGGACCTCGCTGTGGTCTGAATCTCATCATGGACACTGGCGGGGACCTCGCTGTGGTCTGAATCTCATCATGGACACTGGCGGGGACCTTACTGTGGTCTGAATCTCATCATGGACACTGGCGGGGACCTCGCTGTGGTCTAAATCTCATCATGGACTCTGGCAGGGACCTCGCTGTGGTCTGAATCTCATCATGGACACTGGCGGGGACCTCGCTGTGGTCTGAATCTCATCATGGACACTGGCAGGGACCTCGCTGTGGTCTGAATCTCATCATGGATACTGGCGGGGACCTCGCTGTGGTCTGAATCTCATCATGGATACTGGCGGGGACCTTACTGTGTTCTGAATCTCATCATGGACACTGGCGGGGACCTCGCTGTGGTCTGAATCTCATCATGGACACGGGCGGGGACCTTACTGTGGTCTGAATCTCATCATGGACACTGGCGGGGACCTCGCTGTGGTCTGAATCTCATCATGGACACTGGCGGGGACCTTACTGTGTTCTGAATCTCATCATGGATACTGGCGGGGACCTCGCTGTGGTCTGAATCTCATCATGGACACTGGCAGGAACCTCGCTGAGGTATGAAGAGGGCCCAGGCAGGATTAGCAATCCTGCTAAGAATTAATGGGGGAAATTAGAATACTGTCTGTGCCTCTGTCCTGTGACACAGATCCGTCACCCTCTGCCAGAAAGTCAGAAGTTGCTAGAGAATAGTTTCTCACTGGTGACAACCAAGTCACGTGAATTATGACTCCATAAAAGCGGAGATTGAGAAACAAGGAATAAAGGGGATTTATTGATCCTATAAACATCGGCCATTAGGGCCACATGGGCTCTTGTGTCATTGTCCGGTGTCATCTAGGATCTGTGGATTCGCTATGAAGTAATAACGCTGCTGCCATCGGTTGTCATAGCAGAACACGCACCGTACTTGTGTTCCCAGAGGATGGAGGCAGCTGCTCCCGGGTGTATATGGAGGAGAAGAGCGAGGAAACATCTCCAGTCTACAGCAGCCACAGAGCCATCAGCTCCGAGCAGCCATGTTCCTGGAGATGTGTAAGTGGATAGGGTATATGGTCTGTGGTGGGAGACTCCTGATGATGGGGTATATGGTCTGGGGTGGCTCCTGATGATGGGGTATTTGGTCTGGGGTGGGCCGCTCCTGATGATGGGGTATATGGTCTGGGGTGGGAGACTCCTGATGATGGGGTATATGTTCTCGGGCGGGCAGCTCCTGGTGATGAGGTATATGGTCTGGGGTGGGACGCTCCTGGTGATTGGGGCATATGGTCTGGGCTGGGCTGCTCCTGATGATGGGTTATATGGTCTGTGGTATATGTTCTGGGGCGGCTCCTGATGATGGCGTATATGGTCTGGGGTGGGCCGCTCCTGGTGATGGGGTGTATGGTCTGGGGTGGGCCGCTCCTGATGATGGGTTATATAGTCTGTGGTATATGGTCTGGGGTGGGCTGCTCCTGATGATGGGGTATATGGTCTGGGGTGGCTCCTGATGATGGGTTATTTGGTCTGTGGTATATGTTCTGGGGCCGCTCCTGATGATGGGTTATATGGTCTGTGGTGGGCCGCTCCTGGTGATGGGGTGTATGGTCTGGGGTGGGCCGCTCCTGATGATGGGTTATATAGTCTGTGGTATATGGTCTGGGGTGGGCTGCTCCTGATGATGGGGTATATGGTCTGGGGTGGCTCCTGATGATGGGTTATTTGGTCTGTGGTATATGTTTTGGGGCGGCTCCTGATGATGTGGTATATGGTCTGGGGTGGCTCCTGATTATGGGTTATATGGTCTGGGGTGGCTCCTGATTATGGGTTATATGGTCTGGGGTATATGGTCTGGGGTGGGCTGCTCCTGATGATGGGGTATATGGTCTGGGGTGGCTCCTGATTATGGGTTATATGGTCTGGGGTATATGGTCTGGGGTGGGCTGCTCCTGATGATGGGGTATATGGTCTGGGGTGGCTCCTGATTATGGGTTATATGGTCTGGGGTATATGGTCTTGGGTGGGCGGCTCTTGATGATGGGGTATATGGTCTGGGGTGGCTCCTGATTATGGGTTATATGGTCTGGGGTATATGGTCTGGGGTGGGCGGCTCCTGATGATGGCGTATATGGTCTGGGGTGGGACGCTCCTGGTGATGGGGTATATGGTCTGGGGTGGGCCGCTCCTGGTGATTGGGGTATATGGTCTGGGCTGGGCTGCTCCTGATGATGGGTTATATGGTCTGTGGTATATGTTCTGGGGCAGCTCCTGATGATGGGTTATATGGTCTGGGGTGGGCGGCTCCTGATGATGGCGTATATGGTCTGGGGTGGGTGGCTCCTGATGATGGGTTATATGGTCTGGAATATATGGTCTCGGGTGGACGGCTCCTGATGATGGGGTACATAGTCTGGGGTGGCCGGCTCATGATGATGGGGTATATGGTCTGGGGGGGGACCTCGCTGTGATCTGAATCTCATCATGGACACTGGCAAGGACCTCGCTGTGGTCTAAATCTCATCATGGACACTGGCTGGGACCTCGCTGTGGTCTGAATCTCATCATGGACACTGACTGGGACCTCGCTGTGGTCTGAATCTCATCATGGACACTGGCAGGGACCTCGCTGTGGTCTGAATCTCATCATGGACACGGGCAGGGACCTCGCTGTGGTCTGAATCTCATTATGGACACTGGCAGGGACCTCGCTGTGGTCTGAATCTCATTATGGACACTGGCAGGGACCTCGCTGTGGTCTGAATCTCATTATGGACACTGGCAGGGACCTCGCTGTGGTCTGAATCTCATTATGGACACTGGCAGGGACCTCGCTGTGGTCTGAATCTCATCATGGACACGGGCAGGGACCTCGCTGTGGTCTGAATCTCATCATGGACACTGGCAGGGACCTCGCTGTGGTCTGAATCTCATCATGGACACGGGCAGGGACCTCGCTGTGGTCTGAATCTCATCATGGACACTGGCAGGGACCTCGCTGTGGTCTGAATCTCATCATGGACACTGGCAGGGACCTCGCTGTGGTCTGAATCTCATTATGGACACGGGCAGGGACCTCGCTGTGGTCTGAATCTCATCATGGACACGGGCAGGGACCTCGCTGTGATCTGAATCTCATCATGGATACTGGCGGGGACCTCGCTGCGGTCTGAATCTCATCATGAACACTGGCGGGGACCTCGCTGTGGTCTGAATCTCATCATGGATACTGGCGGGGACCTCGCTGTGGTCTGAATCTCATCATGGACACTGGCAGGGACCTCGCTGTGGTCTGAATCTCATCATGGACACTGGCAGGGACCTCGCTGTGGTCTGAATCTCATCATGGACACTGGCGGGGACCTCGCTGTGGTCTGAATCTCATCATGGATACTGGCAGGGACCTCGCTGTGGTCTGAATCTCATCATGGATACTGGCAGGGACCTCGTTGTGGTCTGAATCTCATCATGGACACTGGCGGGGACCTTACTGTGGTCTGAATCTCATCATGGACACTGGCGGGGACCTCGCTGTGGTCTGAATCTCATCATGGACACGGGCAGGGACCTCGCTGTGGTCTGAATCTCATCATGGACACTGGCGGGGACCTCGCTGTGGTCTGAATCTCATCATGGACACGGGGAGGGACCTCGCTGTGATCTGAATCTCATCATGGACACGGGCGGGGACCTTACTGTGGTCTGAATCTCATCATGGACACTGGCGGGGACCTCGCTGTGGTCTGAATCTCATCATGGATACTGGCGGGGACCTCGCTGTGGTCTGAATCTCATCATGGACACTGGCAGGGACCTCGCTGTGGTCTGAATCTCATCATGGACACTGGCAGGGACCTCGCTGTGGTCTGAATCTCATCATGGACACTGGCGGGGACCTCGCTGTGGTCTGAATCTCATCATGGATACTGGCAGGGACCTCGCTGTGGTCTGAATCTCATCATGGATACTGGCAGGGACCTCGTTGTGGTCTGAATCTCATCATGGACACTGGCGGGGACCTTACTGTGGTCTGAATCTCATCATGGACACTGGCGGGGACCTCGCTGTGGTCTGAATCTCATGGACACGGGCGGGGACCTCGCTGTGGTCTGAATCTCATTATGGACACTGGCGGGGACCTCGATGTGGTCTGAATCTCATCATGGACACGGGCGGGGACCTTACTGTGGTCTGAATCTCATCATGGACACTGGCGGGGACCTCGCTGTGGTCTGAATCTCATCATGGATACTGGCGGGGACCTCGCTGTGGTCTGAATCTCATCATGGACACTGGCAGGAACCTCGCTGAGGTATGAAGAGGGCCCAGGCAGGATTAGCAATCCTGCTAAGAATTAATGGGGGAAATTAGAATACTGTCTGTGCCTCTGTCCTGTGACACGGATCCGTCACCCTCTGCCAGAAAGTCAGAAGTTGCTAGAGAATAGTTTCTCACTGGTGACAACCAAGTCACGTGAATTATGACTCCATAAAAGCGGAGATTGAGAAACAAGGAATAAAGGGGATTTGTTGATCCTATAAACATCGGCCATTAGGGCCACATGGGCTCTTGTGTCATTGTCCGGTGTCATCTAGGATCTGTGGATTCGCTATGAAGTAATAACGCTGCTGCCATCGGTTGTCATAGCAGAACACGCACCGTACTTGTGTTCCCAGAGGATGGAGGCAGCTGCTCCCGGGTGTATATGGAGGAGAAGAGCGAGGAAACATCTCCAGTCTACAGCAGCCACAGAGCCATCAGCTCCGAGCAGCCATGTTCCTGGAGATGTGTAAGTGGATAGGGTATATGGTCTGTGGTGGGAGACTCCTGATGATGGGGTATATGGTCTGGGGTGGCTCCTGATGATGGGGTATATGGTCTGGGGTGTCTCCTGATGATGGGGTATATGGTCTGTGGTGGGAGACTCCTGATGATGGGGTATTTGGTCTGGGTTATATGGTCTGGGGTTGGCTGATCCTGATGATGGGGTATATGGTCTGTGGTGGGCGGCTGCTGCTGATGGGGTATATGGTCTGGGGTGGGTCGCTCCTGATGATGGGGTATATGGTCTGGGGTGGGCCGCTCCTGATGATGGGGTATATAGTCTGGGGTGGACGGCTCTTGATGATGGGGTATATGGTCTGGGGTGGGCCGCTCCTGATGATGGGGTATATGGTCTGGGGTGGGCCGCTCCTGATGATCGTCCAAATGCAGTGGTGTCCGCTCACCTCCGGAGCCGAATCTCCGACACACCTGTGCTGTCACGGACCCGCCTCCCCCCCCGGCTTCACCAGCGTATAGAAGGAAGGATTGTCCGGCACCAGGTATGCTCTAAAATATTCACCCTCCTTCGCTAATATTTTCATGTTTTATTGGGAGCAGCAATTTTTGTTTACACCCAGTAACCCTTTTTTTGAGAACATCTGCTGGATAGGGCGTTACATAGATGATTTATTGATTATCTGGGGGAGCACAGAATGTCGTTTTTTTGAGTTCGTTTCTTATATTAATAATAATCATTTAAATCTTAAATTTACAGCTCAGTTTAGCATTACCTCAGTCAATTTTTTGGACATCTCCCTATCCAGCAGAGAGTCTAAGATTGTTGTTGTCCCCTACAGAAAGGAGACGGCGGCAAACTCAGTCCTTATGGCTTCCTCTTGCCACCCAAAGCATGTGGTCCAGAATATCCCCTTTGGGGAGATGTGCAGAACCAAGAGGAACTGCTCTGATCCTGTACAATGGGAAAAAGAGATAGGAGAGCTAAAAAGCAGATTTGTCAGAAGGGGCTATACAGAGGATTGTCTCAATAAGGCTCATGAAAGAGTAGAAGGCATTAATAGAGAACAATTGATCAAATATACTGGAAAAAGAAAAAGGGCAAATAGTTCACAAAATACCAAAAATAAACAAAAAAGAGCAGTTTTTGTTACCACATACAGTGCGCAATTTGCCCAAATCAAAAATATAATCCATAAGTATACACCAGTTCTAGAGGGAGACCCAATATTGAGGGAGGTGGTTAAAGAGGGCATTATGGCGGTCTCCAGAAAAGCACCCTCATTGGGCTCCTCCCTATCACCAAGTCTATTTAACTCTAAAAAAGGAGAATACAAGACAAAGGACAAAATTAAACAGGGTAATTGGTTGGATATTGTAGGGAATTGGGGCTGTGGTCACAACCGATGTATTACATGCAAATATATGCACCACTCTAAAGAAATAATGTCTTGTGTAACTAAAAAATCATACCAACTACGGGAATACATTAACTGCAATACTACGATGTTAGTTTATGTGGCCACATGCACCAAGTGTAACATGCAATATGTAGGGTGCACTACTAATACCCTTAAAACAAGAATCAGAAGACATATCTCCGACAGTAGGAGTGAAGGAGTGGCCATTTCCATGTTATCACGCCATTTTCGAGATGTGCACGCGGGGGAGTTGGATTCCCTGCGGGTGTCTGGTATAGAAAGGGTTAAGATAGATATTAGAGGAGGGGATGCGAGAAAACGCCTCTTCAATAGAGAGACATATTGGATATTTCTTTTGGATACCAGATACCCGCGGGGAATGAACAAACGCTTAGATTTAATTATGACCTGTACATAAGAATATAGTCTAGCGTTATATGCCTCCCCAGATGCCCCGAGCGCCGCAGCCCCTTATTATGTTTTATCAATTTATATATTTTTGGTAGACCAATAATTTCTCTTGGTGCGAGAGTGATTCCGCCTAATGTGTTTTGACACCTATTAGAGTGCGGTTACTGAAAATTATGGTATTAATACGTAATGGATATATATGTAAACCAAAACAGAGCAAATGGTGCAGTGTTTCAATTTATGTACATCTAGTAATTCATGGTATAAATATCATCTTTTAGTATATGTATACATGCACGTAGGTTACAGAACTACACATATAAAGAGGTTGCTTATCCTTTTGCATTATTTACCCGTGCATGTGTGATATTAACATGCCGTAATCCATCTAATGCATGTGTGATATTGACATGCCGTAATCCATCTAATGCATGTGTGATATTGACATGCCGTAATCCATCTAATGCATGTGTGATATTAACATGCCGTAATCCATCTAATGCATGTGTGATATTGACATGCCGTAATCCATCTAATGCATGTGTGATATTAACATGCCGCAATCCATCTAATGCATGTGTGATATTGACATGCCATAATCCATCTAATGCATGTGTGATATTGACATGCCGTAATCCATCTAATGCATGTGTGATATTGACATGCCGTAATCCATCTAATGCATGTGTGATATTAACATGCCGCAATCCATCTAATGCATGTGTGATATTGACATGCCATAATCCATCTAATGCATGTGTGATATTGACATGCCGTAATCCATCTAATGCATGTGTGATATTGACATGCCGTAATCCATCTAATGCATGTGTGATATTAACATGCCGCAATCCATCTAATGCATGTGTGATATTGACATGCCGTAATCCATCTAATGCATGTGTGATATTGACATGCCATAATCCATCTAATGCATGTGTGATATTGACATGCCATAATCCATCTAATGCATGTGTGATATTGACATGCCGTAATCCATCTAATGCATGTGTGATATTGACATGCCGTAATCCATCTAATGCATGTGTGATATTGACATGCCGTAATCCATCTAATGCATGTGTGATATTGACATGCCGTAATCCATCTAATGCATGTGTGATATTAACATGCCGTAATCCATCTAATGCATGTGTGATATTGACATGCCGTAATCCATCTAATGCATGTGTGATATTGACATGCCGTAATCCATCTAATGCATGTGTGATATTGACATGCCATAATCCATCTAATGCATGTGTGATATTGACATGCCGTAATCCATCTAATGCATGTGTGATATTAACATGCCGTAATCCATCTAATGCATGTGTGATATTGACATGCCGTAATCCATCTAATGCATGTGTGATATTGACATGCCATAATCCATCTAATGCATGTGTGATATTGACATGCCATAATCCATCTAATGCATGTGTGATATTGACATGCCGTAATCCATCTAATGCATGTGTGATATTGACATGCCGTAATCCATCTAATGCATGTGTGATATTAACATGCCGCAATCCATCTAATGCATGTGTGATATTGACATGCCATAATCCATCTAATGCATGTGTGATATTGACATGCCGTAATCCATCTAATGCATGTGTGATATTGACATGCCGTAATCCATCTAATGCATGTGTGATATTGACATGCCGTAATCCATCTAATGCATGTGTGATATTGACATGCCATAATCCATCTAATGCATGTGTGATATTGACATGCCGTAATCCATCTAATGCATGTGTGATATTGACATGCCGTAATCCATCTAATGCATGTGTGATATTGACATGCCGTAATCCATCTAATGCATGTGTGATATTGACATGCCATAATCCATCTAATGCATGTGTGATATTAACATGCCGTAATCCATCTAATGCATGTGTGATATTAACATGCCGTAATCCATCTAATGCATGTGTGATATTAACATGCCGCAATCCATCTAATGCATGTGTGATATTAACATGCCGTAATCCATCTAATGCATGTGTGATATTAACATGCCGTAATCCATCTAATGCATGTGTGATATTGACATGCCGTAATCCATCTAATGCATGTGTGATATTGACATGCCGTAATCCATCTAATGCATGTGTGATATTGACATGCCGTAATCCATCTAATGCATGTGTGATATTAACATGCCGTAATCCATCTAATGCATGTGTGATATTGACATGCCGTAATCCATCTAATGCATGTGTGATATTGACATGCCATAATCCATCTAATGCATGTGTGATATTAACATGCCATAATCCATCTAATGCATGTGTGATATTGACATGCCATAATCCATCTAATGCATGTGTGATATTGACATGCCGTAATCCATCTAATGCATGTGTGATATTAACATGCCGTAATCCATCTAATGCATGTGTGATATTAACATGCCGTAATCCATCTAATGCATGTGTGATATTGACATGCCGTAATCCATCTAATGCATGTGTGATATTAACATGCCGTAATCCATCTAATGCATGTCATTTTAACATATATATCCATGTATGTAGTTTTTTGAGTCATTTAGTCAATGAGATAAATTATCCCATTCTACTATTGACCTACACATGCACGATACCAACATACCGCAACCTATTTTGTGCATACTTGTCGATTTCTGCACCTAATGTTTGGAGTATATTCACACTCATAGGATAAACACACAGCGAATAACGCACTAATGGTAGGATCCAACCCATTCTGTAATACTAACAGATGATATCCATGCCGGGTTTTTATAATTACTACCTATGTCAGGTATTTTATCATGTGACCATCGAGTCTCTATTTTAAATTTGCATGTTGGTCTGTTGAATTTAGTCTACGTTTAAGCTCAAGAGAGAGCGAAACGCGTCAGATTACCACAGTCCTGTGATGACTGTTTCCTTGCCATGGCATGAATAAAAGCAATCTTTTAGAGCATACCTGGTGCCGGACAATCCTTCCTTCTATACGCTCCTGATGATGGGGTATATGGTCTGGGGTGGGCCGCTCCTGATGATGGGGTATATAGTCTGGGGTATATAGTCCGGGATATAAGGTCTGGGGTGGGTCGCTCCTGATGATGGGATATATAGTCTGGGGTATATGGCCTTGGGTGGGCCGCTCCTGATGATGGGGTATATGGTCTGGGGTATATAGTCCGGGATATATGGTCTGGGGTGGGCCGCTCCTGATGATGGGGTATATGGTCTGGGATATATGGTCTGGGGTATATAGTATATAGTCTGGGATATATGGTCTGGGGTATATAGTATATAGTCTGGGATATATGGTCTGGGGTATATAGTATATAGTCTGGATATATGGTCTGGGGTATATAGTATATAGTCTGGATATATGGTCTGGGGTGGGCCGCTCCTGTTGATGGGGTATATGGTCTGGGTTATATGGTCTGGGGTATATAGTATATAGTCTGGGATATATGGTCTGGGGTATATAGTATATAGTCTGGATATATGGTCTGGGGTATATAGTATATAGTCTGGATATATGGTCTGGGGTGGGCCGCTCCTGTTGATGGGGTATATAGTCTGGGATATATGGTCTGGGGTATTTAGTATATAGTCTGGGATATATGGTCTGGGGTATATAGTATATGGTCTGGGGTATATAGTATATAGTCTGGGATATATGGTCTGGGGTATTTAGTATATAGTCTGGATATATGGTCTGGGGTATATAGTATATAGTCTGGATATATGGTCTGGGGTGGGCCGCTCCTGTTGATGGGGTATATGGTCTGGGATATATGGTCTGGGGTATATTGTATAAAGTCTGGGATATATGGTCTGGGGTATATAGTATATAGTCTGGATATATGGTCTGTGGTATATAGTATATAGTCTGGATATATGGTCTGGGGTATATAGTATATAGTCTGGATATATGGTCTGGGGGTGACTGGTCCCCATCTTTCTGTCCGGCCTAGTTGGGCTGATGTTTGTGACCACGTCTTGTCCTCCAGGTAAAGTTATTGGGAGATTTATCAAAGTTGTCTTTGTTCCGCATCAATATAGACCAAAGTACAGAGCGTTAGGCCGGTCTATTGTGCGCCCCACAAGTCGCACGGCTCTTGATAAATTCTGCGCACAGACTTGGGCATAAATGCTTTAGACTGTATTTAAACCTGCTCCAACATGGTCGGACATTTCAACGGACTTTACACGATGCGAATGTTCGCCGAAAAGTCGCTATTGATAAATTCAGCACCAAAGCATTTTTCCGTCTGAAATAACCTAGAATGCATCATGTTCTAAAAATCCTCTAAAGAAAAAGTCACACGGATTTAGACTGCGACTTTTTGAGAGACAATTTTAGATGGGAAAAACCATTTTAAATAGTTTGATAAATCCCCCCCCATCGAGCGTCTGATATCAGCTGTGACCCCTCAGAGGCCCAATAACATCTCCTGTCCGCCCATCCTCTGGTGATTTATAGGGGACAATGTCCTCTTACTCTTTATATGTATGGACAGTGCACAGTACCACTTCTATGTATGGACAGTGCACAGTACCACTTCTATGTATGGACAGTGCACAGTACCACTTCTATGTATGGACAGTGCACAGTACCACTTCTATGTATGGACAGTGCACAGTACCACTTCTATGTATGGACAGTGCACAGTACCACTTCTATGTATGGACAGTGCACAGTACCACTTCTATGTATGGACAGTGCACAGTACCACTTCTATGTATGGACAGTGCACAGTACCACTTCTATGTATGGACAGTGCACAGTACCACTTCTATGTGTATGGACAGTGCACAGTACCACTTCTATGTATGGACAGTGCACAGTACCACTTCTATGTATGGACAGTGCACAGTACCACTTCTATGTATGGACAGTGCACAGTACCACTTCTATGTATGGACAGTGCACAGTACCACTTCTATGTATGGACAGTGCACAGTACCACTTCTATGTGTATGGACAGTGCACAGTACCACTTCTATGTACAGTTCAGAACAATAGTTTGTCCACCTTCTCATTCAGAGTTTTCTTTATGAATATTGTAGATTCGCACTGAAGGCATCAAAACTCTGAATGATCACATGTTTAATTATAGACATAACAATAAGTGTGAGAATCTGTCCTATTCTAGGTGCAAAGTGTCCCCAAGTGCAGTCACAAAAACCATCAAGCGCTACAAAGAAAGTGTCTGCCATGCAGAGCCCCAGGAAAGGACGACCAAGAGTCACCTCTGCTGCGGAGGAGAAGTTCATCCGAGTCACCAGCAATCTCAGAAATGGTTAATAGCAGCTCAGATTAGAGAGCAGGTCAATGCCACACAGAGTTCTAGAGCAGACACAACTCTAGAACATCAGAGGAGACTGTGTGAGGCCTTCATGGTAGAGGATCTGCTAGGAAACCACTGCTAAGGACAGGCAACAAGCAGAAGAGAGAACACAGGGAATGGACATTACACCAGGGGAAATCTGCGCTTTGGTCTGATGAGTCCAAATGTGAGATCTTTGGTTCCAACCACCGTGTCTTTGGGCGACGCAGAAAAGGTGAACGGATGGACTCTACATGCCTGGTTCCCACCTTGAAGCATGGAGGAGGAGGTGTGATGGTGTGGGGGAGGAGGAGGTGTGATGGTGTGGGGGAGGAGGAGGTGTGGTGGTGTGGAGGAGATGGTGTGGAGGAGGAGGTGTGGTGGTGTGGAGGAGGAGGTGTGATGGTGTGGGGGAGGAGGAGGTGTGATGGTGTGGAGGAGGAGGTGTGATGGTGTGGAGGAGGAGGTGTGATGGTGTGGGGGAGGAGGAGGTGTGATGGTGTGGGGGAGGAGGAGGTGTGGGGGAGGAGGAGGTGTGATGGTGTGGAGGAGGAGGTGTGATGGTGTGGAGGAGGAGGTGTGATGGTGTGGAGGAGGAGGTGTGATGGTGTGGGGGAGGAGGAGGTGTGATGGTGTGGGGGAGGAGGAGGTGTGATGGTGTGGGGGAGGAGGAAGTGTGATGGTGTGGAGGAGGAGGTGTGATGGTGTGGAGAAGGAGGTGTGATGGTGTGGAGGAGGAGGAGGTGTGATGGTGTGGGGGAGGAGGTGTGATGGTGTGGAGGAGGAGGTGTGATGGTGTGGAGAAGGAGGTGTGATGGTGTGGAGGAGGAGGTGTGGTGGTGTGGAGGAGGAGGTGTGATGGTGTGGGGGAGGAGGAGGTGTGATGGTGTGGGGGAGGAGGAGGTGTGATGGTGTGGAGGAGGAGGTGTGATGGTGTGGAGGAGGAGGTGCGATGGTGTGGGGGAGGAGGTGCGATGGTGTGGGGGAGGAGGTGCGATGGTGTGGGGGAGGAGGTGCGATGGTGTGGAGGAGGAGGTGCGATGGTGTGGAGGAGGAGGTGCGATGGTGTGGAGGAGGAGGTGCGATGGTGTGGAGGAGGAGGTGTGATGGTGTGGAGGAGGAGGTGTGATGGTGTGGGGGAGGAGGAGGTGTGATGGTGTGGAGGAGGAGGAGGTGTGATGGTGTGGGGGAGGAGGTGTGATGATGTGGGGGAGGAGGAGGTGTGATGGTGTAGGGGGGGGGGTCTTTGCTGGTGACACTGTTGGGGATTTATTCTGAAGGTATACTGACCCAGTATGTCTACCATATCATCTGGCAGCGGCTGCTATTCCATCCGGTTTGCGTTTAGTTGGACCAACAGGATAATGACCCCCAACCCCTCCAGGCTGTGTAAGGACTTTGTGACCAAGAAGGAGAGTGATGGGTGCGGCCCCAGATGACCTCCACAGTCACCGGACCTGAACCCAATCCAGATGGTTTGGAGTGAGCTGGACCGCAGAGTGAAGGCAAAAAGGGCCAACAAGTGCAAAGCATCATGGGAACTCCTTCAGGACTGGTGGAGACCATTTCAGGTGACTACAGATCATCAGGAGAATGAGTGTGCAAAGCATCATGGGAACTCCTTCAGGACTGATGGAGACCATTTCAGGTGACTACAGATCATCAGGAGGATGAGTGTGCAAAGCATCATGGGAACTCCTTCAGGACTGGGGGAGACCATTTCAGGTGACTACAGATCATCAGGAGAATGAGTGCAAAGCATCATGGGGACTCCTTCAGGACTGGTGGAGACCATTTCAGGTGACTACAGATCATCAGGAGAATGAGTGTGCAAAGCATCATGGGAACTCCTTCAGGACTGGTGGAGACCATTTCAGGTGACTACAGATCATCAGGAGAATGAGTGTGCAAAGCATCATGGGAACTCCTTCAGGACTGGTGGAGACCATTTCAGGTGACTACAGATCATCAGGAGAATGAGTGTGCAAAGCATCATGGGAACTCCTTCAGGACTGATGGAGACCATTTCAGGTGACTACAGATCATCAGGAGGATGAGTGTGCAAAGCATCATGGGAACTCCTTCAGGACTGGTGGAGACCATTTCAGGTGACTACAGATCATCAGGAGAATGAGTGTGCAAAGCATCATGGGAACTCCTTCAGGACTGGTGGAGACCATTTCAGGTGACTACAGCTCATCAGGAGAATGAGTGTGCAAAGCATCATGGGAACTCCTTCAGGACTGATGGAGACCATTTCAGGTGACTACAGATCATCAGGAGGATGAGTGTGCAAAGCATCATGGGAACTCCTTCAGGACTGGTGGAGACCATTTCAGGTGACTACAGATCATCAGGAGAATGAGTGTGTAAAGCATCATGGGAACTCCTTCAGGACTGGTAGAGACCATTTCAGGTGACTACAGCTCATCAGGAGAATGAGTGTGTAAAGCATCATGGGAACTCCTTCAGGACTGGTAGAGACCATTTCAGGTGACTACAGCTCATCAGGAGAATGAGTGTGCAAAGCATCATGGGAACTCCTTCAGGACTGGTGGAGACCATTTCAGGTGACTACAGCTCATCAGGAGAATGAGTGTGCAAAGCATCATGGGAACTCCTTCAGGACTGATGGAGACCATTTCAGGTGACTACAGATCATCAGGAGGATGAGTGTGCAAAGCATCATGGGAACTCCTTCAGGACTGGTGGAGACCATTTCAGGTGACTACAGATCATCAGGAGAATGAGTGTGTAAAGCATCATGGGAACTCCTTCAGGACTGGTAGAGACCATTTCAGGTGACTACAGCTCATCAGGAGAATGAGTGTGTAAAGCATCATGGGAACTCCTTCAGGACTGGTAGAGACCATTTCAGGTGACTACAGCTCATCAGGAGAATGAGTGTGCAAAGCATCATGGGAACTCCTTCAGGACTGGTGGAGACCATTTCAGGTGACTACAGCTCATCAGGAGAATGAGTGTGCAAAGCATCATGGGAACTCCTTCAGGACTGGTGGAGACCATTTCAGGTGACTACAGATCATCAGGAGAATGAGTGTGCAAAGCATCATGGGAACTCCTTCAGGACTGGTAGAGACCATTTCAGGTGACTACAGCTCATCAGGAGAATGAGTGTGTAAAGCATCATGGGAACTCCTTCAGGACTGGTAGAGACCATTTCAGGTGACTACAGCTCATCAGGAGAATGAGTGCAAAGCATCATGGGAACTCCTTCAGGACTGGTGGAGACCATTTCAGGTGACTACAGATCATCAGGAGGATGAGTGTGCAAAGCATCATGGGAACTCCTTCAGGACTGGTGGAGACCATTTCAGGTGACTACAGATCATCAGGAGAATGAGTGTGCAAAGCATCATGGGAACTCCTTCAGGACTGGTGGAGACCATTTCAGGTGACTACAGATCATCAGGAGGAGGAGTGTGTGAAGCATCATGGGAACTCCTTCAGGACTGGTGGAGACCATTTCAGGTGACTACAGATCATCAGGAGGATGAGTGTGTGAAGCATCATGGGAACTCCTTCAGGACTGGGGGAGACCATTTCAGGTGACTACAGATCATCAGGAGAATGAGTGTGCAAAGCATCATGGGAACTCCTTCAGGACTGGTGGAGACCATTTCAGGTGACTACAGATCATCAGGAGAATGAGTGTGTAAAGCATCATGGGAACTCCTTCAGGACTGGTGGAGACCATTTCAGGTGACTACAGATCATCAGGAGAATGAGTGCAAAGCATCATGGGGACTCCTTCAGGACTGGTAGAGACCATTTCAGGTGACTACAGCTCATCAGGAGAATGAGTGTGCAAAGCATCATGGGAACTCCTTCAGGACTGGTGGAGACCATTTCAGGTGACTACAGCTCATCAGGAGAATGAGTGTGCAAAGCATCATGGGAACTCCTTCAGGACTGGTGGAGACCATTTCAGGTGACTACAGCTCATCAGGAGAATGAGTGTGCAAAGCATCATGGGAACTCCTTCAGGACTGGTGGAGACCATTTCAGGTGACTACAGATCATCAGGAGAATGAGTGTGCAGCAGGAATCAGAGGAAGAGGCGAGAATATGACGGATTCTCACACTTATTGTTCTGGATATAATCCCACATGTGATCAGAGTTTTGATGCCTTCAGTGCGAATCTATAATATTCATAGTCAGGAAATAACGAAAACTCTGAATGAGAAGGTGGACAAACTTCTGGGCTGTACTGCATGTGTGGACAATGCACAGTACCACTTCTATGTGTATGGACAATGCACAGTACCACTTCTATGTGTATGGACAATGCACAGTACCACTTCTATGTGTATGGAGAGTGCACAGTACCACTTCTATGTGTATGGACAATGCACAGTACCACTTCTATGTGTATGGAGAGTGCACAGTACCACTTCTATGTGTATGGACAATGCACAGTACCACTTCTATGTGTATGGACAGTGCACAGTACCACTTCTATGTGTATGGACAGTGCACAGTACCACTTCTATGCGTGTATGGACACTGCACAGTACCACTTCTATGCGTGTATGGACAGTTCACAGTACCACTTCTATGCGTGTATGGGCAGTGCACAGTACCACTTCTATGTGTGTATGGGCAGTGCACAGTACCACTTCTATGTGTGTATGGACAGTGCACAGTACCACTTCTATGTGTGTATGGGCAGTGCACAGTACCACTTCTCTTGTGTCTTTCCTCAGGTGACCGGAGTTGTGGGAGGAAATGCTGTTGTCTTCTGAACGTCTTGGTTCTTCTGTTACTTTGCTCCCTCTGGTGAGTTCATCATTCACCCCCCACATTGGAGGGATCTGGGCAGAATGATGGGTGGGGGCCCCCTGCGTGATGGGTGGGAGGCCCCCTGTGTGATGGGTGGGAGGCCCTCCGCGTGATGGGTGGGAGGCCCCCTGCGTGATGGGTGGGAGGCCCCCTGCGTGATGGGTGGGAGGCCCCCTGCGTGATGGGTGGGAGGCCCCCTGCGTGATGGGTGGGAGGCCGCCTGCGTGATGGGTGGGAGGCCCCCTGTGTGACATGGGGGGTTCTCCTCCTGGGACCATGGCACAGACATTTACAAGTCTCCATTCTCCTGCTCTTGACTCAGGTAAAAGAGTCTATGGGGATCTCTGTAATTCTAACCCGACCCAATTGTGGGGGAGGAGAACAAAACTACCGGTATATGGAGACCTCCGCCTCCACCATGGACACTACCGGTATATGGAGACCTCCGCTCCCACCATGGACACTACCGGTATATGGAGACCTCTGCCTCCACCATGGACACTACCGGTATATGGAGACCTCTGCCTCCACCATGGACACTACCGGTATATGGAGACCTCCGCCTCCACCATGGACACTACCGGTATATGGAGACCTCCGCCCTCACCATGGACACTACAGGTATATGGAGACCTCCCCCTCCACCGTGGACACTACCGGTATATGGAGACCTCCGCTCCCAACATGGAAACTACCGGTATATGGAGACCTCCGCCTCCACCATGGACACTACCGGTATATGGAGACCTCCGCTCCCACCATGGACACTACCGGTATATGGAGACCTCCGCTCCCACCATGGACACTACCGGTATATGGAGACCTCCGCTCCCACCATGGACACTACCGGTATATGGAGACCTCCGCCCTCACCATGGACACTACAGGTATATGGAGACCTCCCCCTCCACCATGGACACTACCGTTATATGGAGACCTCCGCCTCCACCATGGACACTACCGGTATATGGAGACCTCCGCTCCCACCATGGACACTACCGATATATGGAGACCTCCGCTCCCACCATGGACACTACCGGTATATGGAGAACTCCGCTCCCACCATGGACACTACCGGTATATGGAGACCTCCGCTCCCACCATGGACACTACAGGTATATGGAGAACTCCGCTCCCACCATGGACACTACCGGTATATGGAGAACTCCGCTCCCACCATGGACACTACCGGTATATGGAGACCTCTGCTCCCACCATGGACACTACCGGTATATGGAGACCTCCGCCTCCACCATGGACACTACTGGTATATGGAGACCTCCGCCTCCACCATGGACACTACCGGTATATGGAGACCTCCGCCCCCACCATGGACACTACCGGTATATGGAGACCTCCGTCTCCACCATGGACACTACCGGTATATGGAGACCTCCGCCTCCACCATGGACATTACCGGTATATGGAGACCTCCGCCTCCACCATGGACACTACCGGTATATGGAGACCTCCGCCTCCACCATGGACATTACCGGTATATGGAGACCTCCGCCTCCACCATGGACACTACCGGTATATGGAGACCTCCGCCTCCACCATGGACACTACCGGTATATGGAGACCTCCGCCTCCACCATGGACACTACAGGTATATGGAGACCTCCGCCTCCACCATGGACACTACTGGTATATGGAGACCTCCACCTCCACCATGGACACTACCGGTATATGGAGACCTCTGCCTCCACCATGGACACTACCGGTATATGGAGACCTCTGCCTCCACCATGGACACTACCGGTATATGGAGACCTCCGCCTCCACCATGGACACTATCGGTATATGGAGACCTCCGCTCCCACCATGGACACTACCGGTATATGGAGACCTCCGCTCCCACCATGGACACTACCGGTATATGGAGACCTCCGCTCCCACCATGGACACTACAGGTATATGGAGACCTCCGCCTCCACCATGGACACTACCGGTATATGGAGACCTCCGCTCCCACCATGGACACGACCGGTATATGGAGACCTTCGCCTCCACCATGGACTCGGCAGGGAGTGTGCTTTGTGCCAGGCAGCTGTTGGTAAAGCTATTGTGTAATCTTATAAGTTTTTGACTTTTTGTCAGGTTTGGCCTAGGAAGTGACAGATGGCGGCGCGGGATCCCACCATTTTGTGGACAGTGAGTAGTGATTGTCACAAGTTCACAAGCTCAAATAATAGTGTCAATCTGCGCTGTGTATTGTCCAACCGCACCACTCAGGATCCCTGGGAAAACAACCTGTGTAGTATGATTGGGCACAATTCAACTCACTTTAATGCCTAAATATGCAGGATTATGGGTAAATAGGTATGACTAAACTGTACAAATAAATGACACTGCTATACTGTACACATCACTGACACTGCTATACTGTACACATCAATGACACTGCTATACTGTACACATCACTGACACTGCTATACTGTACACATCAATGACACTGCTATACTGTACACATCAATGACACTGCTATACTGTACACATCAATGACACTGCTATACTGTACACATCACTGACACTGCTATACTGTACACATCAATGACACTGCTATACTGTACACATCACTGACACTGCTATACTGTACACATCAATGACACTGCTATACTGTACACATCACTGACACTGCTATACTGTACACATCAATGACACTGCTATACTGTACACATCAATGACACTGCTATACTGTACACATCACTGACACTGCTATACTGCACACATCAATGACACTGCTATACTGTACACATCAATGACACTGCTATACACTGTACACATCACTGACACTGCTATACTGTACACATCAATGACACTGCTATACTGTACACATCAATGACACTGCTATACTGTACACATCACTGACACTGCTATACTGTACACATAAATGACACTGCTATACTGTACACATCAATGACACTGCTATACTGTACACATCAATGACACTGCTATACTGTACACATCAATGACACTGCTATACTGTACACATCACTGACACTGCTATACTGTACACATCACTGACACTGCTATACTGTACACATCACTGACACTGCTATACTGCACACATAACTGATATCACCACACTGTACACATCAATGACACTGCTATACTGTACACATCAATGACACTGCTATACTGTACACATCAATGACACTGATATACTGTACACGTAACTGATACACCACACTGTACACATCACTGACACTGCTATACTGTACACATCAATGACACTGCTATACTGTACACATCAATTACACTGCTATACTGTACACATCAATTACACTGCTATACTGTACACATCAATGACACTGCTATACTGTACACATCAATGACACTGCTATACTGTACACATAACTTATATCACCACACTGTACACATCACTGACACTGCTATACTGTACACATCAATGACACTGCTATACTGTACACATCACTGACACTGCTATACTGTACACATCAATGACACTGCTATACTGTACACATCAATGACACTGCTATACTGTACACATCAATGACACTGCTATACTGTACACATCAATGACACTGCTATACTGTACACATCACTGACACTGCTATACTGTACACATCACTGACACTGCTATACTGTACACATCAATGACACTGCTATACTGTACACATAACTTATATCACCACACTGTACACATCACTGACACTGCTATACTGTACACATCAATGACACTGCTATACTGTACACATCACTGACACTGCTATACTGTACACATCAATGACACTGCTATACTGTACACATCACTGACACTGCTATACTGTACACATCACTGACACTGCTATACTGTACACATCACTGATATCACCACACTGTACACATAACTGACACTGCTATACTGTACACATCAATGACACTGCTATACTGTACACATCAATGACACTGCTATACTGTACACATCAATGACACTGCTATACTGTACACATCAATGACACTGCTATACTGTACACATCACTGACACTGCTATACTGTACACATCACTGATATCACCACACTGTACACATCAATGACACTGCTATACTGTACACATCAATGACACTGCTATACTGTACACATCAATGACACTGCTATACTGTACACATCAATGACACTGCTATACTGCACACATAACTGATACACCACACTGTACACATCAATGACACTGCTATACTGTACACATCAATGACACTGCTATACTGTACACATCAATGACACTGCTATACTGTACACATCAATGACACTGCTATACTGTACACATCACTGACACTGCTATACTGTACACATCACTGACACTGCTATACTGTACACATAACTGATACACCAGACTGTACACATCAATGACACTGCTATACTGCACACATCAATGACACTGCTATACTGTACACATCAATGACACTGCTATACTGTACACATCAATGACACTGCTATACTGTACACATCAATGACACTGCTATACTGTACACATCAATGACACTGCTATACTGTACACATCAATGACACTGCTATACTGTACACATCAATGACACTGCTATACTGTACACATCACTGACACTGCTATACTGTACACATCACTGACACTGCTATACTGTACACATAACTGATACACCAGACTGTACACATCACTGACACTGCTATACTGTACACGTAACTGATACACCACACTGTACACATCAATTACACTGCTATACTGTACACATCAATTACACTGCTATACTGTACACATCAATTACACTGCTATACTGTACACATCAATTACACTGCTATACTGTACACATCACTGACACTGCTATACTGTACACATCACTGACACTGCTATACTGTACACATCACTGACACTGCTATACTGTACACATAACTGATACACCACACTGTACACATCACTGATACACCACACTATACACATCAATGACACTGCTATACTGTACACATCAATGACACTGCTATACTGTACACATAACTGATACACCACACTATACACATCAATGACACTGCTATACTGTACACATCAATGACACTGCTATACTGCACACATCAATGACACTGCTATACTGTACACATCAATGACACTGCTATACTGTACACATAACTGATACACCACACTGTACACATCACTGATACACCACACTATACACATCAATGACACTGCTATACTGTACACATCAATGACACTGCTATACTGCACACATAACTGATACACCACACTGTACACATCAATGACACTGCTATACTGTACACATCAATGACACTGCTATACTGTACACATCAATGACACTGCTATACTGCACACATCAATGACACTGCTATACTGTACACATCACTGACACTGCTATACTGTACACATCAATGACACTGCTATACTGTACACATCAATGACACTGCTATACTGTACACATCACTGACACTGCTATACTGTACACATAACTGATACACCACACTGTACACATCACTGACACTGCTATACTGCACACATCAATGACACTGCTATACTGCACACATCACTGGTACACCACACTGTACACATCAATGACACTGCTATACTGTACACATAACTGATACACCACACTATACACATCAATGACACTGCTATACTGCACACATAACTGATACACCACACTGTACACATCAATTACACTGCTATACTGTACACATCAATGACACTGCTATACTGTACACATAACTGATACACCACACTATACACATCAATGACACTGCTATACTGTACACATCAATGACACTGCTATACTGCACACATCAATGACACTGCTATACTGTACACATCAATGACACTGCTATACTGTACACATAACTGATACACCACACTGTACACATCAATGACACTGCTATACTGTACACATCAATGACACTGCTATACTGTACACATCAATGACACTGCTATACTGTACACATCAATGACACTGCTATACTGTACACATCAATGACACTGCTATACTGTACACATCAATGACACTGCTATACTGTACACATCAATGACACTGCTATACTGTACACATCAATGACACTGCTATACTGTACACATCAATGACACTGCTATACTGTACACATCAATGACACTGCTATACTGTACACATCAATGACACTGCTATACTGTACACATCAATGACACTGCTATACTGTACACATCAATGACACTGCTATACTGTACACATCAATGACACTGCTATACTGCACACATCAATGACACTGCTAAACTGTACACATCACTGACACTGCTATACTGCACACATAACTGATACACCACACTGTACACATCACTGACACTGCTATACTGCACACATAACTGATACACCACACTGTACACATCACTGACACTGCTATACTGCACACATCAATGACACTGCTATACTGTACACATCACTGACACTGCTATACTGCACACATCACTGATACACCACACTGTACACATCAATGACACTGCTATACTGTACACATCACTGATACACCACACTATACACATCAATGACACTGCTATACTGTACACATCAATGACACTGCTATACTGTACACATAACTGATACACCACACTGTACACATCAATGACACTGCTATACTGTACACATCAATGACACTGCTATACTGTACACATCAATGACACTGCTATACTGCACACATAACTGATACACCACACTGTACACATCAATGACACTGCTATACTGTACACATCAATGACACTGCTATACTGTACACATCAATGACACTGCTATACTGTACACATCAATGACACTGCTATACTGTACACATCAATGACACTGCTATACTGTACACATCACTGACACTGCTATACTGTACACATCACTGACACTGCTATACTGTACACATCACTGACACTGCTATACTGTACACATAACTGACACTGCTATACTGTACACATCACTGACACTGCTATACTGTACACATCAATGACACTGCTATACTGTACACATCAATGACACTGCTATACTGCACACATCAATGACACTGCTATACTGCACACATCAATGACACTGCTATACTGTACACATCAATGACACTGCTATACTGTACACATCAATGACACTGCTATACTGTACACATCAATGACACTGCTATACTGTACACATCAATGACACTGCTATACTGTACACATCACTGATACACCACACTATACACATCAATGACACTGCTATACTGCACACATCAATGACACTGCTATAGTGTACACATCACTGACACTGCTATACTGTACACATCACTGACACTGCTATACTGTACACATCACTGATACACCACACTGTACACATCAATGACACTGCTATACTGCACACATAACTGATATCACCACACTGTACACATAACTGATACACCACACTGTACACATCAATGACACTGCTATACTGTACACATAACTGATACACCACACTGTACACATCAATGACACTGCTATACTGTACACATCAATGACACTGCTATACTGTACACATCAATGACACTGCTATACTGTACACATCACTGACACTGCTATACTGTACACATAACTGATACACCACACTGTACACATCAATGACACTGCTATACTGCACACATAACTGATACACCACACTATACACATCAATGACACTGCTATACTGCACACATAACTGATACACCACACTGTACACATCAATGACACTGCTATACTGTACACATCAATGACACTGCTATACTGTACACATCAATGACACTGCTATACTGTACACATAACTGATACACCACACTGTACACATCAATGACACTGCTATACTGCACACATCAATGACACTGCTATACTGTACACATCAATGACACTGCTATACTGCACACATCAATGACACTGCTATACTGCACACATCAATGACACTGCTATACTGTACACATCAATGACACTGCTATACTGTACACATCACTGATACACCACACTATACACATCAATGACACTGCTATACTGCACACATCACTGACACTGCTATACTGTACACATCAATGACACTGCTATACTGTACACATAACTGATACACCACACTGTACACATCAATGACACTGCTATACTGTACACATCAATGACACTGCTATACTGTACACATCAATGACACTGCTATACTGTACACATAACTGATACACCACACTGTACACATCAATGACACTGCTATACTGTACACATCAATGACACTGCTATACTGTACACATCACTGACACTGCTATACTGTACACATCAATGACACTGCTATACTGTACACATCACTGACACTGCTATACTGTACACATAACTGATACACCACACTGTACACATCAATGACACTGCTATACTGCACACATAACTGATACACCACACTATACACATCAATGACACTGCTATACTGCACACATCAATGACACTGCTATACTGCACACATAACTGATACACCACACTATACACATCAATGACACTGCTATACTGCACACATAACTGATACACCACACTGTACACATCAATGACACTGCTATACTGTACACATCAATGACACTGCTATACTGTACACATCAATGACACTGCTATACTGCACACATAACTGATACACCACACTGTACACATCAATGACACTACTATACTGCACACATCAATGACACTGCTATACTGTACACATCAATGACACTGCTATACTGCACACATCAATGACACTGCTTTACTGCACACATCAATGACACTGCTATACTGTACACATCAATGACACTGCTATACTGTACACATAACTGATACACCACACTGTACACATCAATGACACTGCTATACTGTACACATCAATGACACTGCTATACTGTACACATCAATGACACTGCTATACTGCACACATCAATGACACTGCTATACTGCACACATCAATGACACTGCTATACTGTACACATCAATGACACTGCTATACTGTACACATAACTGATACACCACACTGTACACATCAATGACACTGCTATACTGTACACATCAATGACACTGCTATACTGTACACATCACTGACACTGCTATACTGTACACATCAATTACACTGCTATACTGTACACATCAATGACACTGCTATACTGTACACATAACTGATACACCACACTGTACACATCAATGACACTGCTATACTGTACACATAACTGATACACCACACTATACACATCAATGACACTGCTATACTGCACACGTAACTGATACACCACACTGTACACATCAATGACACTGCTATACTGTACACATCAATGACACTGCTATACTGTACACATCAATGACACTGCTATACTGTACACATCAATGACACTGCTATACTGTACACATCAATGACACTGCTATACTGTACACATCAATGACACTGCTATACTGTACACATCAATGACACTGCTATACTGTACACATCACTGACACTGCTATACTGTACACATCAATGACACTGCTATACTGTACACATAACTGATACACCACACTGTACACATCAATTACACTGCTATACTGTACACATCAATGACACTGCTATACTGTACACATAACTGATACACCACACTGTACACATCAATGACACTGCTATACTGTACACATCAATGACACTGCTATACTGTACACATCAATGACACTGCTATACTGTACACATAACTGATACACCACACTGTACACATCAATGACACTGCTATACTGTACACATCAATGACACTGCTATACTGTACACATCAATGACACTGCTATACTGTACACATAACTGATACACCACACTGTACACATCAATGACACTGCTATACTGCACACATCAATGACACTGCTATACTGTACACATCACTGACACTGCTATACTGCACACATCACTGACACTGCTATACTGCACACATCAATGACACTGCTATACTGTACACATCAATGACACTGCTATACTGTACACATCAATGACACTGCTATACTGTACACATCACTGACACTGCTATACTGTACACATCAATGACACTGCTATACTGTACACATCAATGACACTGCTATACTGTACACATCAATGACACTGCTATACTGTACACATCAATGACACTGCTATACTGTACACATCACTGACACTGCTATACTGTACACATCAATGACACTGCTATACTGTACACATCAATGACACTGCTATACTGTACACATCACTGACACTGCTATACTGTACACATCAATGACACTGCTATACTGCACACATCAATGACACTGCTATACTGTACACATCAATGACACTGCTATACTGTACACATCAATGACACTGCTATACTGTACACATCAATGACACTGCTATACTGTACACATCAATGACACTGCTATACTGTACACATCAATGACACTGCTATACTGTACACATCAATGACACTGCTATACTGTACACATCAATGACACTGCTATACTGTACACATCAATGACACTGCTATACTGTACACATCACTGACACTGCTATACTGCACACATCAATGACACTGCTATACTGTACACATCAATGACACTGCTATACTGTACACATCACTGACACTGCTATACTGTACACATCACTGACACTGCTATACTGTACACATCACTGACACTGCTATACTGTACACATCACTGACACTGCTATACTGTACACATCACTGACACTGCTATACTGTACACATCACTGACACTGCTATACTGTACACATCACTGACACTGCTATACTGTACACATCAATGACACTGCTATACTGTACACATCAATGACACTGCTATACTGCACACATCAATGACACTGCTATACTGTACACATCACTGACACTGCTATACTGTACACATAACTGATACACCACACTGTACACATCACTGACACTGCTATACTGCACACATAACTGATACACCACACTGTACACAGCACTGACACTGCTATACTGCACACATCAATGACACTGCTATACTGTACACATCACTGACACTGCTATACTGCACACATCACTGATACACCACACTGTACACATCAATGACACTGCTATACTGTACACATCACTGATACACCACACTGTACACATCAATGACACTGCTATACTGCACACATAACTGATACACCACACTGTACACATCAATGACACTGCTATACTGTACACATCAATGACACTGCTATACTGTACACATCAATGACACTGCTATACTGTACACATCAATGACACTGCTATACTGTACACATCAATGACACTGCTATACTGTACACATCACTGACACTGCTATACTGTACACATCACTGACACTGCTATACTGTACACATCACTGACACTGCTATACTGTACACATCACTGACACTGCTATACTGTACACATAACTGATACACCACACTGTACACATCACTGACACTGCTATACTGTACACATCAATGACACTGCTATACTGTACACATCAATGACACTGCTATACTGCACACATCAATGACACTGCTATACTGCACACATCAATGACACTGCTATACTGTACACATCAATGACACTGCTATACTGTACACATCAATGACACTGCTATACTGTACACATCACTGACACTGCTATACTGTACACATCAATTACACTGCTATACTGTACACATCAATGACACTGCTATACTGTACACATAACTGATACACCACACTGTACACATCAATGACACTGCTATACTGTACACATAACTGATACACCACACTATACACATCAATGACACTGCTATACTGCACACGTAACTGATACACCACACTGTACACATCAATGACACTGCTATACTGTACACATCAATGACACTGCTATACTGTACACATCAATGACACTGCTATACTGTACACATCAATGACACTGCTATACTGTACACATCAATGACACTGCTATACTGTACACATCAATGACACTGCTATACTGTACACATCAATGACACTGCTATACTGTACACATCAATGACACTGCTATACTGTACACATAACTGATATCACCACACTGTACACATCAATTACACTGCTATACTGTACACATCAATGACACTGCTATACTGTACACATAACTGATACACCACACTGTACACATCAATGACACTGCTATACTGTACACATCAATGACACTGCTATACTGTACACATCAATGACACTGCTATACTGTACACATAACTGATACACCACACTGTACACATCAATGACACTGCTATACTGTACACATCAATGACACTGCTATACTGTACACATCAATGACACTGCTATACTGTACACATAACTGATACACCACACTGTACACATCAATGACACTGCTATACTGCACACATCAATGACACTGCTATACTGTACACATCACTGACACTGCTATACTGCACACATCACTGACACTGCTATACTGCACACATCAATGACACTGCTATACTGTACACATCAATGACACTGCTATACTGTACACATCAATGACACTGCTATACTGTACACATCAATGACACTGCTATACTGTACACATCACTGACACTGCTATACTGTACACATCAATGACACTGCTATACTGTACACATCAATGACACTGCTATACTGTACACATCAATGACACTGCTATACTGTACACATCAATGACACTGCTATACTGTACACATCACTGACACTGCTATACTGTACACATCAATGACACTGCTATACTGTACACATCACTGACACTGCTATACTGTACACATCACTGACACTGCTATACTGTACACATCAATGACACTGCTATACTGCACACATCAATGACACTGCTATACTGTACACATCAATGACACTGCTATACTGTACACATCAATGACACTGCTATACTGTACACATCAATGACACTGCTATACTGTACACATCAATGACACTGCTATACTGTACACATCAATGACACTGCTATACTGTACACATCAATGACACTGCTATACTGTACACATCAATGACACTGCTATACTGTACACATCAATGACACTGCTATACTGTACACATCACTGACACTGCTATACTGCACACATCAATGACACTGCTATACTGTACACATCAATGACACTGCTATACTGTACACATCACTGACACTGCTATACTGTACACATCACTGACACTGCTATACTGTACACATCACTGACACTGCTATACTGTACACATCACTGACACTGCTATACTGTACACATCACTGACACTGCTATACTGTACACATCAATGACACTGCTATACTGTACACATCAATGACACTGCTATACTGCACACATCAATGACACTGCTATACTGTACACATCACTGACACTGCTATACTGTACACATAACTGATACACCACACTGTACACATCACTGACACTGCTATACTGCACACATAACTGATACACCACACTGTACACATCACTGACACTGCTATACTGCACACATCAATGACACTGCTATACTGTACACATCACTGACACTGCTATACTGCACACATCACTGATACACCACACTGTACACATCAATGACACTGCTATACTGTACACATCACTGATACACCACACTATACACATCAATGACACTGCTATACTGCACACATAACTGATACACCACACTGTACACATCAATGACACTGCTATACTGTACACATCAATGACACTGCTATACTGTACACATCAATGACACTGCTATACTGTACACATCAATGACACTGCTATACTGTACACATCACTGACACTGCTATACTGTACACATCACTGACACTGCTATACTGTACACATCACTGACACTGCTATACTGTACACATCACTGACACTGCTATACTGTACACATAACTGATACACCACACTGTAGACATCACTGACACTGCTATACTGTACACATCAATGACACTGCTATACTGTACACATCAATGACACTGCTATACTGCACACATCAATGACACTGCTATACTGCACACATCAATGACACTGCTATACTGTACACATCAATGACACTGCTATACTGTACACATCAATGACACTGCTATACTGTACACATCACTGACACTGCTATACTGTACACATCAATGACATTGCTATACTGTACACATCACTGACACTGCTATACTGTACACATCACTGACACTGCTATACTGTACACATAACTGATACACCACACTGTACACATCAATGACACTGCTATACTGTACACATAACTGATACACCACACTGTACACATCAATGACACTGCTATACTGTACACATCAATGACACTGCTATACTGTACACATCAATGACACTGCTATACTGTACACATCAATGACACTGCTATACTGTACACATCACTGACACTGCTATACTGTACACATAACTGATACACCACACTGTACACATCAATGACACTGCTATACTGCACACATAACTGATACACCACACTATACACATCAATGACACTGCTATACTGCACACATAACTGATACACCACACTGTACACATCAATGACACTGCTATACTGTACACATCAATGACACTGCTATACTGTACACATCAATGACACTGCTATACTGTACACATAACTGATACACCACACTGTACACATCAATGACACTGCTATACTGCACACATCAATGACACTGCTATACTGTACACATCAATGACACTGCTATACTGCACACATCAATGACACTGCTATACTGCACACATCAATGACACTGCTATACTGTACACATCAATGACACTGCTATACTGTACACATCACTGATACACCACACTATACACATCAATGACACTGCTATACTGTACACATCAATGACACTGCTATACTGTACACATCAATGACACTGCTATACTGCACACATCACTGACACTGCTATACTGTACACATCAATGACACTGCTATACTGTACACATAACTGATACACCACACTGTACACATCAATGACACTGCTATACTGTACACATCAATGACACTGCTATACTGTACACATCAATGACACTGCTATACTGTACACATCACTGACACTGCTATACTGTACACATCAATGACACTGCTATACTGTACACATCACTGACACTGCTATACTGTACACATAACTGATACACCACACTGTACACATCAATGACACTGCTATACTGCACACATAACTGATACACCACACTATACACATCAATGACACTGCTATACTGCACACATCAATGACACTGCTATACTGCACACATAACTGATACACCACACTGTACACATCAATGACACTGCTATACTGTACACATCAATGACACTGCTTTACTGCACACATCAATGACACTGCTATACTGTACACATCAATGACACTGCTATACTGTACACATAACTGATACACCACACTGTACACATCAATGACACTGCTATACTGTACACATCAATGACACTGCTATACTGTACACATCAATGACACTGCTATACTGTACACATAACTGATACACCACACTATACACATCAATGACACTGCTATACTGCACACATCAATGACACTGCTATACTGCACACATAACTGATACACCACACTGTACACATCAATGACACTGCTATACTGTACACATCAATGACACTGCTTTACTGCACACATCAATGACACTGCTATACTGTACACATCAATGACACTGCTATACTGTACACATAACTGATACACCACACTGTACACATCAATGACACTGCTATACTGTACACATCAATGACACTGCTATACTGTACACATAACTGATACACCACACTGTACACATCAATGACACTGCTATACTGTACACATCAATGACACTGCTATACTGTACACATCAATGACACTGCTATACTGTACACATCACTGACACTGCTATACTGTACACATCACTGACACTGCTATACTGCACACATCAATGACACTGCTATACTGTACACATCAATGACACTGCTATACTGTACACATCACTGACACTGCTATACTGTACACATCACTGACACTGCTATACTGTACACATCACTGACACTGCTATACTGTACACATTACTGACACTGCTATACTGTACACATCACTGACACTGCTATACTGTACACATCACTGACACTGCTATACTGTACACATCAATGACACTGCTATACTGTACACATCAATGACACTGCTATACTGCACACATCAATGACACTGCTATACTGTACACATCACTGACACTGCTATACTGTACACATAACTGATACACCACACTGTACACATCACTGACACTGCTATACTGCACACATAACTGATACACCACACTGTACACATCACTGACACTGCTATACTGCACACATCAATGACACTGCTATACTGTACACATCACTGACACTGCTATACTGCACACATCACTGATACACCACACTGTACACATCAATGACACTGCTATACTGTACACATCACTGATACACCACACTATACACATCAATGACACTGCTATACTGCACACATAACTGATACACCACACTGTACACATCAATGACACTGCTATACTGTACACATCAATGACACTGCTATACTGTACACATCAATGACACTGCTATACTGTACACATCAATGACACTGCTATACTGTACACATCACTGACACTGCTATACTGTACACATCACTGACACTGCTATACTGTACACATCACTGACACTGCTATACTGTACACATCACTGACACTGCTATACTGTACACATAACTGATACACCACACTGTACACATCACTGACACTGCTATACTGTACACATCAATGACACTGCTATACTGTACACATCAATGACACTGCTATACTGCACACATCAATGACACTGCTATACTGCACACATCAATGACACTGCTATACTGTACACATCAATGACACTGCTATACTGTACACATCAATGACACTGCTATACTGTACACATCACTGATACACCACACTATACACATCAATGACACTGCTATACTGCACACATCAATGACACTGCTATACTGTACACATCACTGACACTGCTATACTGTACACATCACTGACACTGCTATACTGTACACATCACTGATACACCACACTGTACACATCAATGACACTGCTATACTGCACACATAACTGATATCACCACACTGTACACATAACTGATACACCACACTGTACACATCAATGACACTGCTATACTGTACACATAACTGATACACCACACTGTACACATCAATGACACTGCTATACTGTACACATCAATGACACTGCTATACTGTACACATCAATGACACTGCTATACTGTACACATCAATGACACTGCTATACTGTACACATCACTGACACTGCTATACTGTACACATAACTGATACACCACACTGTACACATCAATGACACTGCTATACTGCACACATAACTGATACACCACACTATACACATCAATGACACTGCTATACTGCACACATAACTGATACACCACACTGTACACATCAATGACACTGCTATACTGTACACATCAATGACACTGCTATACTGTACACATCAATGACACTGCTATACTGTACACATAACTGATACACCACACTGTACACATCAATGACACTGCTATACTGTACACATAACTGATACACCACACTGTACACATCAATGACACTGCTATACTGTACACATCAATGACACTGCTATACTGTACACATCAATGACACTGCTATACTGCACACATAACTGATACACCACACTGTACACATCAATGACACTACTATACTGCACACATCAATGACACTGCTATACTGTACACATAACTGATACACCACACTGTACACATCAATGACACTGCTATACTGTACACATAACTGATACACCACACTGTACACATCAATGACACTGCTATACTGCACACATCAATGACACTGCTATACTGTACACATCAATGACACTGCTATACTGCACACATCAATGACACTGCTATACTGCACACATCAATGACACTGCTATACTGTACACATCAATGACACTGCTATACTGTACACATCACTGATACACCACACTATACACATCAATGACACTGCTATACTGCACACATCACTGACACTGCTATACTGTACACATCAATGACACTGCTATACTGTACACATAACTGATACACCACACTGTACACATCAATGACACTGCTATACTGTACACATCAATGACACTGCTATACTGTACACATCACTGACACTGCTATACTGTACACATCAATGACACTGCTATACTGTACACATCACTGACACTGCTATACTGTACACATAACTGATACACCACACTGTACACATCAATGACACTGCTATACTGCACACATAACTGATACACCACACTATACACATCAATGACACTGCTATACTGCACACATCAATGACACTGCTATACTGCACACATAACTGATACACCACACTATACACATCAATGACACTGCTATACTGCACACATAACTGATACACCACACTGTACACATCAATGACACTGCTATACTGTACACATCAATGACACTGCTATACTGTACACATCAATGACACTGCTATACTGCACACATAACTGATACACCACACTGTACACATCAATGACACTGCTATACTGCACACATCAATGACACTGCTATACTGTACACATCAATGACACTGCTATACTGCACACATCAATGACACTGCTTTACTGCACACATCAATGACACTGCTATACTGTACACATCAATGACACTGCTATACTGTACACATAACTGATACACCACACTGTACACATCAATGACACTGCTATACTGTACACATCAATGACACTGCTATACTGTACACATCAATGACACTGCTATACTGCACACATCAATGACACTGCTATACTGCACACATCAATGACACTGCTATACTGTACACATCAATGACACTGCTATACTGTACACATAACTGATACACCACACTGTACACATCAATGACACTGCTATACTGTACACATCAATGACACTGCTATACTGTACACATCACTGACACTGCTATACTGTACACATCAATTACACTGCTATACTGTACACATCAATGACACTGCTATACTGTACACATAACTGATACACCACACTGTACACATCAATGACACTGCTATACTGTACACATAACTGATACACCACACTATACACATCAATGACACTGCTATACTGCACACGTAACTGATACACCACACTGTACACATCAATGACACTGCTATACTGTACACATCAATGACACTGCTATACTGTACACATCAATGACACTGCTATACTGTACACATCAATGACACTGCTATACTGTACACATCAATGACACTGCTATACTGTACACATCAATGACACTGCTATACTGTACACATCAATGACACTGCTATACTGTACACATCACTGACACTGCTATACTGTACACATCAATGACACTGCTATACTGTACACATAACTGATACACCACACTGTACACATCAATTACACTGCTATACTGTACACATCAATGACACTGCTATACTGTACACATAACTGATACACCACACTGTACACATCAATGACACTGCTATACTGTACACATCAATGACACTGCTATACTGTACACATCAATGACACTGCTATACTGTACACATAACTGATACACCACACTGTACACATCAATGACACTGCTATACTGTACACATCAATGACACTGCTATACTGTACACATCAATGACACTGCTATACTGTACACATAACTGATACACCACACTGTACACATCAATGACACTGCTATACTGTACACATCAATGACACTGCTATACTGTACACATCAATGACACTGCTATACTGTACACATCACTGACACTGCTATACTGTACACATCACTGACACTGCTATACTGCACACATCAATGACACTGCTATACTGTACACATCAATGACACTGCTATACTGTACACATCACTGACACTGCTATACTGTACACATCACTGACACTGCTATACTGTACACATCACTGACACTGCTATACTGTACACATCACTGACACTGCTATACTGTACACATCACTGACACTGCTATACTGTACACATCACTGACACTGCTATACTGTACACATCACTGACACTGCTATACTGTACACATAACTGATACACCACACTGTACACATCAATGACACTGCTATACTGTACACATCAATGACACTGCTATACTGTACACATAACTGATACACCACACTGTACACATCAATGACACTGCTATACTGTACACATCAATGACACTGCTATACTGTACACATCAATAACACTGCTATACTGTACACATAACTGATACACCACACTGTACACATCAATGACACTGCTATACTGTACACATCAATGACACTGCTATACTGTACACATCAATGACACTGCTATACTATACACATCAATGACACTGCTATACTGTACACATCACTGACACTGCTATACTGTACACATCAATGACACTGCTATACTGTACACATAACTGATACACCACACTGTACACATCAATGACACTGCTATACTGTACACATCAATGACACTGCTATACTGTACACATCACTGACACTGCTATACTGTACACATCAATGACACTGCTATACTGTACACATCACTGACACTGCTATACTGTACACATCACTGACACTGCTATACTGTACACATCACTGACACTGCTATACTGTACACATAACTGATACACCACACTGTACACATCACTGACACTGCTATACTGTACACATCAATGACACTGCTATACTGTACACATAACTGACACTGCTATACTGTACACATCACTGACACTGCTATACTGTACACATCACTGACACTGCTATACTGTACACATAACTGATACACCACACTGTACACATCACTGACACTGCTATACTGTACACATCACTGACACTGCTATACTGTACACATAACTGATACACCACACTGTACACATCACTGACACTGCTATACTGTACACATCAATGACACTGCTATACTGTACACATAACTGATACACCACACTGTACACATCAATGACACTGCTATACTGTACACATCAATGACACTGCTATACTGTACACATCAATGACACTGCTATACTGAACACATCAATGACACTGCTATACTGTACACATCAATGACACTGCTATACTGTACACATCAATGACACTGCTATACTGAACACATCAATGACACTGCTATACTGTACACATCAATGACACTGCTATACTGTACACATCAATGACACTGCTATACTGTACACATCAATGACACTGCTATACTGTACACATCAATGACACTGCTATACTGTACACATCAATGACACTGCTATACTGTACACATCAATGACACTGCTATACTGTACACATCAATGACACTGCTATACTGTACACATCACTGACACTGCTATACTGTACACATCAATGACACTGCTATACTGTACACATAACTGATACACCACACTGTACACATCAATTACACTGCTATACTGTACACATCAATGACACTGCTATACTGTACACATCAATGACACTGCTATACTGTACAAATAACTGATACACCACACTGTACACATCAATTACACTGCTATACTGTACACATCAATGACACTGCTATACTGTACACATAACTGATACACCACACTGTACACATCAATGACACTGCTATACTGTACACATAACTGATACACCACACTGTACACATCAATGACACTGCTATACTGTACACATCAATGACACTGCTATACTGTACACATCAATGACACTGCTATACTGTACACATCACTGACACTGCTATACTGTACACATCACTGACACTGCTATACTGCACACATCAATGACACTGCTATACTGTACACATCAATGACACTGCTATACTGTACACATCACTGACACTGCTATACTGTACACATCACTGACACTGCTATACTGTACACATCAATGACACTGCTATACTGTACACATCAATGACACTGCTATACTGTACACATCACTGACACTGCTATACTGTACACATCACTGATATCCCCACACTGTACACATCACTGACACTGCTATACTGTACACATCACTGACACTGCTATACTGTACACATAACTGATACACCACACTGTACACATCAATGACACTGCTATACTGTACACATCAGTGACACTGCTATACTGTACACATCAATGACACTGCTATACTGTACACATAACTGATACACCACACTGTACACATCAATTACACTGCTATACTGTACACATCAATGACACTGCTATACTGTACACATAACTGATACACCACACTGTACACATCAATGACACTGCTATACTGTACACATCAATAACACTGCTATACTGTACACATCAATGACACTGCTATACTATACACATCAATGACACTGCTATACTGTACACATCACTGACACTGCTATACTGTACACATCAATGACACTGCTATACTGTACACATCAATGACACTGCTATACTGTACACATAACTGATACACCACACTGTACACATCAATGACACTGCTATACTGTGCACATCAATAACACTGCTATACTGTACACATCAATGACACTGCTATACTGCACACATCACTGACACTGCTATACTGTACACATCACTGACACTGCTATACTGTACACATCACTGACACTGCTATACTGTACACATCAATAACACTGCTATACTGTACACATCAATGACACTGCTATGCTATACACATCAATGACACTGCTATACTGTACACATCACTGACACTGCTATACTGTACACATCAATGACACTGCTATACTGTACACATAACTGATACACCACACTGTACACATCAATGACACTGCTATACTGTACACATCAATGACACTGCTATACTGTACACATCACTGACACTGCTATACTGTACACATCAATGACACTGCTATACTGTACACATCAATGACACTGCTATACTGTACACATCACTGACACTGCTATACTGTACACATAACTGACACTGCTATACTGTACACATCACTGACACTGCTATACTGTACACATCACTGACACTGCTATACTGTACACATCAATGACACTGCTATACTGTACACATAACTGATACACCACACTGTACACATCACTGACACTGCTATACTGTACACATAACTGATACACCACACTGTACACATCAATGACACTGCTATACTGTACACATCAATGACACTGCTATACTGTACACATAACTGATACACCACACTGTACACATCACTGACACTGCTATACTGTACACATAACTGATACACCACACTGTACACATCAATGACACTGCTATACTGTACACATCAATGACACTGCTATACTGTACACATCAATGACACTGCTATACTGTACACATCAATGACACTGCTATACTGTACACATCAATGACACTGCTATACTGTACACATCAATGACACTGCTATACTGTACACATCAATGACACTGCTATACTGTACACATCAATGACACTGCTATACTGTACACATAACTGATACACCACACTGTACACATCAATGACACTGCTATACTGTACACATCAATGACACTGCTATACTGTACACATCAATGACACTGCTATACTGTACACATCAATGACACTGCTATACTGTACACATCAATGACACTGCTATACTGTACACATCAATGACACTGCTATACTGTACACATCAATGACACTGCTATACTGTACACATCAATGACACTGCTATACTGTACACATCACTGACACTGCTATACTGTACACATCAATGACACTGCTATACTGTACACATCAATGACACTGCTATACTGTACACATAACTGATACACCACACTGTACACATCAATGACACTGCTATACTGTACACATCAATGACACTGCTATACTGTACACATCAATGACACTGCTATACTGTACACATCACTGACACTGCTATACTGTACACATCAATGACACTGCTATACTGCACACATCAATGACACTGCTATACTGTACACATCAATGACACTGCTATACTGTACACATCAATGACACTGCTATACTGTACACATCAATGACACTGCTATACTGTACACATCAATGACACTGCTATACTGTACACATCAATGACACTGCTATACTGTACACACCAATGACACTGCTATACTGTACACATCAATGACACTGCTATACTGTACACATCAATGACACTGCTATACTGTACACATCACTGACACTGCTATACTGTACACATCACTGACACTGCTATACTGTACACATCAATGACACTGCTATACTGTACACATCAATGACACTGCTATACTGTACACACCAATGACACTGCTATACTGTACCAGGCCCCTTCAGTGTCTGGAGCATGCAGTGTGTATAGGAGGAATATGGCGCCATGAACAGCTCCCCTCCCTCTTTTTGAGATCCATGTGAACATGAAGCACAATTATAAGGTAAGTAAATTAATCGTGGGGGTCCCCACTATTTGTAATTCCTGCTGTTTCCACATAGGGGCATCACCACTAACCTCTCCACTGGCATCTCGGCAACACAAGACCATCACAAAGACATCACTCTGCAAAGGTAATAAATTCACATCCAGATGGTGGTCACTGACTAAGACCCTTATAGTAGTATTCATGGTCACTGACTAAGACCCTTATAGTAGTATTCATGGTCACTGACTAAGACCCTTATAGTAGTATTCATGGTCACTGACTAAGACCCTTATAGTAGTATTCATGGTCACTGACTAAGACCCTTATAGTAGTATTCATGGTCACTGACTAAGACCCTTATAGTAGTATTCATGGTCACTGACTAAGACCCTTATAGTAGTATTCATGGTCACTGACTAAGACCCTTATAGTAGTATTCATGGTCACTGACTAAGACCCTTATAGTAGTATTCATGGTCACTGACTAAGACCCTTATAGTAGTATTCATGGTCACTGACTAAGACCCTTATAGTAGTCGTGGTCAGTGACTGAATCCCTTATAGTAGTAGTCGTGGTCACTGACTGAATCCCTTATAGTAGTAGTCGTGGTCAGTGACTGAATCCCTTATAGTAGTAGTCGTGGTCAGTGACTGAATCCCTTATAGTAGTAGTCGTGGTCAGTGACTGAATCCCTTATAGTAGTAGTCGTGGTCAGTGACTGAATCCCTTATAGTAGTAGTCGTGGTCAGTGACTGAATCCCTTGTAGTAGTAGTCGTGGTCAGTGACTGAATCCCTTATAGTAGTAGTCGTGGTCAGTGACTGAATCCCTTATAGTACTAGTCGTGGTAGGTGACTGAATCCCTTATAGTAGTAGTTGTGGTCAGTGACTGAATCCCTTGTAGTAGTAGTCGTGGTCAGTGACTGAATCCCTTATAGTAGTAGTCGTGGTCAGTGACTGAATCCCTTATAGTAGTAGTCGTGGTCAGTGACTGAATCCCTTATAGTAGTAGTCGTGGTCAGTGACTGAATCCCTTATAGTAGTAGTCGTGGTCAGTGACTGAATCCCTTATAGTAGTAGTAGTGGTCAGTGACTGAATCCCTTATAGTAGTAGTCGTGGTCAGTGACTGAATTCCTTATAGTAGTAGTCGTGGTCAGTGACTGAATCCCTTATTGTAGTAGTCGTGGTCAGTGACTGAGGCCCTTGTAGTAGTAGTAGTCGTGGTCAATGACTGAATCCCTTATAGTAGTATTCATGGTCAGTGACTGAGGCCCTTGTAGTAGTAGTCGTGGTCAGTGACTGAGGCCCTTGTAGTAGTAGTCGTGGTCAGTGACTGAATCCCTTATAGTAGTAGTCGTGGTCAGTGACTGAATCCCTTATAGTAGTAGTCGTGGTCAATGACTGAATCCCTTATAGTAGTAGTCGTGGTCAATGACTGAATCCCTTATAGTAGTAGTCGTGGTCAGTGACTGAATCCCTTATAGTAGTAGTCGTGGTCAGTGACTGAGGCCCTTGTAGTAGTAGTCGTGGTCAGTGACTGAATCCCTTATAGTAGTAGTCGTGGTCAGTGACTGAATCCCTTATAGTAGTATTCATGGTCAGTGACTGAGGCCCTTATAGTAGTAGTCGTGGTCAGTGACTGAATCCCTTATAGTAGTAGTCGTGGTCAGTGACTGAATCCCTTATAGTAGTAGTCGTGGTCAGTGACTGAATCCCTTATAGTAGTAGTCGTGGTCAGTGACTGAGGCCCTTGTAGTAGTAGTCGTGGTCAATGACTGAGGCCCTTATAGTAGTATTCATGGTCAGTGACTGAGGCCCTTATAGTAGTATTCATGGTCAGTGACTGAGGCCCTTATAGTAGTATTCATGGTCAGTGACTGAATCCCTTATAGTAGTAGTCGTGGTCAATGACTGAATCCCTTATAGTAGTAGTCGTGGTCAGTGACTGAATCCCTTATAGTAGTATTCATGGTCAGTGACTGAGGCCCTTGTAGTAGTCGTGGTCAGTGACTGAATCCCTTATAGTAGTAGTCATGGTCAGTGACTGAGGCCCTTGTAGTAGTAGTCGTGGTCAGTGACTGAGGCCCTTGTAGTAGTAGTCGTGGTCAGTGACTGAGGCCCTTATAATAGTAGTCGTGGTCAGTGACTGAATCCCTTGTAGTAGTAGTCGTGGTCAGTGACTGAATCCCTTATAGTAGTAGTCGTGGTCAGTGACTGAATCCCTTATAGTAGTAGTAGTGGTCAGTGACTGAATCCCTTATAGTAGTAGTCGTGGTCAGTGACTGAATCCCTTATAGTAGTAGTCGTGGTCAGTGACTGAATCCCTTATTGTAGTAGTCGTGGTCAGTGACTGAGGCCCTTGTAGTAGTAGTAGTCGTGGTCAATGACTGAATCCCTTATAGTAGTATTCATGGTCAGTGACTGAGGCCCTTGTAGTAGTTGTGGTCATTGACTGAATCCCTTATAGTAGTAGTCATGGTCAGTGACTGAGGCCCTTGTAGTAGTAGTCGTGGTCAGTGACTGAATCCCTTATAGTAGTAGTCGTGGTCAGTGACTGAGGCCCTTGTAGTAGTAGTCGTGGTCAGTGACTGAATCCCTTATTGTAGTAGTCGTGGTCAGTGACTGAGGCCCTTGTAGTAGTATTCATGGTCAGTGACTGAGGCCCTTGTAGTAGTTGTGGTCATTGACTGAATCCCTTATAGTAGTAGTCATGGTCAGTGACTGAGGCCCTTGTAGTAGTAGTCATGGTCAGTGACTGAATCCCTTATAGTAGTAGTCGTGGTCAGTGACTGAATCCCTTATAGTAGTAGTCATGGTCAGTGACTGAATCCCTTATAGTAGTAGTCGTGGTCAGTGACTGAATCCCTTGTAGTAGTAGTTGTGGTCAGTGACTGAGGCCCTTGTAGTAGTAGTCGTGGTCAGTGACTGAATCCCTTATTGTAGTAGTCGTGGTCAGTGACTGAAGCCCTTGTAGTAGTAGTCGTGGTCAGTGATTGAGGCCCTTGTAGTAGTAGTCGTGGTCAGTGACTGAGGCCCTTGTAGTAGTAGTCGTGGTCAGTGACTGAGGCCCTTGTAGTAGTAGTCGTGGTCAGTGACTGAATCCCTTATTGTAGTAGTCGTGGTCAGTGACTGAGGCCCTTGTAGTAGTAGTCGTGGTCAGTGACTGAGGCCCTTGTAGTAGTAGTCGTGGTCAGTGACTGAATCCCTTATTGTAGTAGTCGTGGTCAGTGACTGAGGCCCTTGTAGTAGTAGTCGTGGTCAGTGACTGAGGCCCTTGTAGTAGTAGTCGTGGTCAGTGACTGAGACCCACATAAAGATGGTGGAGGACACAGTAATAGTAGGAGTGGGATGGTCTTGCAGCGGCGGTAGCAACCAGGTCGTATCCACCGGCAACGGCTCAACCTCTCCGACTGCTGAGATAGGCGCGGTACAAGGGATAAGGCAAGAGCAGGGTCGGACGTAGCAGAAGGTCAGGGCAGGCAGCAAGGATCGTAGTCAGGGGCAACGGCAGGAGGTCTGGAACACAGGCTAGGAACACACAAGGAAACGCTTTCACTGGCACAATGGCAACAAGATCCGGCAAGGAAGTGCAGGGGAAGTGAGGTAATATGGACAGGGAGCAGGTGGAAGCTAATTAGGCTGATTGGGCCAGGCACCAATCATTGGTGCACTGACCCTTTAAATCTTAGAGAGCTGGCGCGCGCAGCGCGCGCCCTAAGGAGCGGAGCCGCGCGCGCCAGGACGTGACAGCCGGGGACCGGGACAGGTGAGTGACTTGGGATGCGATTCGCGAGTGGGCGCATCCCGCTATGCGAATCGCATCCCCGCCGGCAATGTCAGTGCAGCGCTCCCGGTCAGCGGGTCTGACCGGGGCGCTGCACAGAGATGGACGCAGCGAGCGCTCCGGGGAGGAGCAGGGACCCGGAGCGCTCGGCGTAACAATCACACAGTAAGCATGAAAACGTAATGGATCAGAAAGCAATATACTGCTGAACAAAGAGAATAGAATAGAAATATGGGTGTATCCACACCTTACAAACACATAAATCAAAATCTCACTATTATCCAATTTTCTTATGTCATTCTCTGCTGGATCTGAAAGTGAAAATAAGATAATGTATATCAGATATCATATACACTGCGTGATTTCATAATCTCCATTTAACCCTCTAGGGAATAATGTATCCAAAATGTGTATCCAATATGCCTTTTGGAAAGCAAATTTTGCTGAAATGATTTTTGGGGGGGTTGTTGCATTTAGGAAGCCTCTATGGTGTCAGAACCGCAAAAAAAACAAACATATGGCATACTTTATTTTGGAAACTACACCTCTCAGGGAATGTAACAAGGGGTACAGTGAGCCTTAACACCCCACAGGTGTTTGACGACTTTTAGTTAAAGTTGGATGTGTACATTATTATTATAATTTTTTTTTTTACTAAAATGCTTGTTTCCCCCCAAATTATACACTTTTACAAGGGGTAATAGAATAAATAGGAGAAAATGCCCCCCAAAATTTGTAACCCAATTTCTTCTATTACCCCTTGTAAAAGTGTAAAATTTTTTGGGAAAACCAGCATTTTAGTAGAAAAAAATTATTATAATAATTTACACACCCAACTTTAACTAAAAGTCGTCAAACACCTGTGGGGTGTTAAGGCTCACTGTACCCCTTGTTACATTCCCTGAGGGGTGTAGTTTACAAAATAGTGTGCCATGTGTTTGTTTTTTTTTTTTTTGCTGTTCTGGCACCGTAGGGGCTTCATAAATGTGACATGCCCCCCAAAAACCATTTCAGAAAAACGTACTCACTAAAATCCCATTGTCGCTCCTTCTCTTCTGAGCCCTCTAGTGCACCCACAGAGCACTTTACATCCACATCAGGTATTTCCTTACTTGAGGGAAATTGGGTTACAAATTTTAGGGAGATTTCTCTCCTTTCAAAAACATGCGAGTGTAAAAAATTTATATTTTAAATTTTCTTCTTCACTTTGCTATTCCTGTGAAACACCTAAAGAGTTAACAAACATTCTGAATGTCATTTTGAATACTTTGAGGGGTGCAGTTTTTATAATGAGGTAATTTATGGGGTATTTCTAATATGAAGGCCCTTCAAATCCACTTCAAAACTGAACTGGTCCCTGAAAAATTCAGATTTAGAAATTTTTTTGAAAAATTGGGAAATTGCTGCTGAACTTTGAAGCCTCTGGTGTCTCCAAAAGTAAAAACATCTCAACTTTATGATGTAAACATAAAGGATATTGTATATGTGAATCAATATATAATTTATTTGGAATGTCCATTTTCCTTATAAGCAGAGAGCTTCAAAGTAAAAAAAATTCAAAATTTTCAATTTTTTTTTTCATCAAATTTTGGAATTTTTTTTTACCAAGAAATGATGCAAGTATCAACAAAAATTTACCACTATCTCTGCATCAGAATCAAAAGTAAAAGCATCTAAGAGTTATTAATGCTTAAAGAGACAGTGGTCAGTGGTAAAAAAAAATGCCCGGGTCCTTAAGGTGAAAATGGTCTGAGTCCTTAAGGGGTTAAATATCATTTGCATAATAATTTGGAACAGGATGTATTACGCTGGAGATTGGGATTAGAAATACTTCTATGATGTAATCCGTCTGTCCTGTATATGGTGGTGAGATTCCTGATGTGCCCTAAAACATTGCAGGAAGCGGGTGGGATGTACTTTATCCATCCTGTGTGGGAACTATGGCCTGGTAGTACCACACATGTCCTGGAGTTCAGTGATGATACTATGATGATCCAATGGAATATTGTTGAAGATTGGGCAAAAAAATGCAGGAAGAAAATGATTTTTCCTGTTTGTATGATCTGCAGATGTAGAGGTGGTGGCCAATGACTGAGACCATTTATAGGTGGTGGCCAATGACTGAGACAGTTATAGAGGTGATGGACAATGATTGAGACCATTATAGAGGTGATGGACAATGACTGAGACAGTTATAGAGGTGATGGACAATGATTGAGACCATTATAGAGGTGGTGGCCAATGACTGAGACCATTTATAGGTGGTGGCCAATGACTGAGACAGTTATAGAGGCGATGGACAATGATTGAGACCATTATAGAGGTGATGGACAATGATTGAGACCATTATAGAGGTGATGGACAATGACTGAGACCATTTATAGGTGGTGGCCAATGACTGAGACAGTTATAGAGGCGATGGACAATGATTGAGACCATTTATAGGTGATGGCCAATGACTGAGACAGTTATAGAGGTGATAGACAATGACGGAGACCGTTATACAAATGATGGACAATGATGGAGACCGTTATACAAATGATGGACAATGACTGAGACCGTTATAGAGGTGATGGACAATGACTGAGACCATTATACAGGTGGTGGCCAATGAGTGAGACCGTTATACAGGTGGTGGCCAATGACTGAGACCGTTATAGAGGTGATAGACAATGACGGAGACCGTTATACAAATGATGGACAATGACTGAGACCGTTATAGAGATGATGGATAATGACTGAGACCGTTATACAGGTGGTGGCCAATGGCTGAGACAGTTAGAGCTGGTGGTCAATGTCAGTGCCTTCTCTTAATCCTCCTGCTATTTTACAGGTTGTTGTACGAGACGCCGGATGCCTTGAAACCCCTGTAAGTGTCCGCCATGTGTTACATCCTACTGACACCACACACTATTCATATTGTACTAAATATGGAGAGCGAACGTTGTATATTGTGGGGGGAGGTCCTGTGGGCCCCTCTCTTTCCTCTAGGCCCGTCTCTCTTCTATGGGCCCCTCTTTCTCCTCTGTGCCCCCTGTACTTCAGTCACTGGGGATGACCTGATAACCTGCCACCCCTGTTAATTTCCTGGGGTCAGTACATGGTCTCCCCTGCGCGGTGTCACTAATCGGAGGGTACAGTGTGTGGCAGTATTATATTCAGAGGGTACAGTGTGTGGCAGTATTATATTCAGAGGGTACAGTGTGTGGCAGTATTATATTCAGAGGGTACAGTGTGTGGCAGTATTATATTCAGAGGGTACAGTGTGTGGCAGTATTATATTCAGAGGGTACAGTGTGTGGCAGTATTATATTCAGAGGGTACAGTGTGTGGCAGTATTATATTCAGAGGGTACAGTGTGTGGCAGTATTATATTCAGAGGGTACAGTGTGTGGCAGTATTATATTCAGAGGGTACAGTGTGTGGCAGTATTATATTCAGAGGGTACAGTGTGTGGCAGTATTATATTCAGAGGGTACAGTGTGTGGCAGTATTATATTCAGAGGGTACAGTGTGTGGCAGTATTATATTCAGAGGGTACAGTGTGTGGCAGTATTATATTCAGAGGGTACAGTGTGTGGCAGTATTATATTCAGAGGGTACAGTGTGTGGCAGTATTATATTCAGAGGGTACAGTGTGTGGCAGTATTATATTCAGAGGGTACAGTGTGTGGCAGTATTATATTCAGAGGGTACAGTGTGTGGCAGTATTATATTCAGAGGGTACAGTGCGTTGCAGTATTATAATCATTATGATAGTTGGGGAAAGTAGTTTTTAGTTCAGGTTATTATAACGCTATTAGGCCGGGACTTGTGACGAAGTAAAGCTACATTTTCCACAAAGTGTGTTGTGTATGTATATGGGCTGGTAGTGTTGGGGGGGGGGGGGGGGGTAGGGCTATTTCTCAGTGCGGCTCTGTCCCCATCACTTTGTCTTGTAGCAGGTCAGACGTTTCGATGATGGCACCCTGGCTCGCCCCCATTGTCTGGAATGGCACCTATAACATTAAAATACTAAACGCACAGTTCCGGCAGAGGGACGTCCGCATCGGCCTCACTGTGTTTGCGATTAAGAAGTGAGTATACAAAGAAGGGCAAATCAATAATACTAGATAACATATAACTGCATGTGCTCTATATTACAGTAATATACGGCCCACTATGTACTCCAATACACGAATATTGCACAAGAAAGGGACGAAGTCACTGATTGACATATAAAAAATATATTTTATTGATATGCATTAAAACAAGGTTTGTGCCAATGGGAAGCTGATGTATTCACGCAGGGGCCTTATAGATTTCAGATGGTGACTACATTCGGGTCATTGTGGTTTTTCTCGTGGATTTCTGCCCTTTTGGGTCAGTCAAAACACAGATATATGTAGAAAATAATCGGCTGGTGACTGCGTTCAGGCCATTAAAACCAATGGTGCTTGTCTGTGCAGATGAACCTACCCTCAATGTCACCATAATCTCCTCCATGCACCCTCAGCCAAGCATGCATTTGTATGGGGCAAACAGAAGTTGTCAGTTGACTGATATAAACGTATGGCCGAAGGAATCTGTTAGCTACGATTCATGTTCTAACCATGGTGTTAGGACAAGGAGACACTGGGACCTCTCATATACCTGTCTAGGCTTCCATAACATAGGAAACACCTCCTTTCTCCCTGTTCGTGCTCGTTTGGCAGCAGGAAGCAAAGCCCTTTTTCCAAATCTCATACCTGAGCACAATTCATATGAACAGCACAGCAACAGGGCTCGGCTTCCAGCTGACAGTCAATGTGTATTTGTGGTGGGAAACCTCCGACCCTCACATCATACACTCTGGCCTGCCAAGGCAATAGACCAGACCAGATGCTGACAGGATGCACTAGGACACCTTTGGCTTAGCACCATCCCTATGACCCTAGGCAGAAAAGGATCCCCACCCCTGTCCTAACAGCATCTAACAGTGTCAGCAGTTTGTGATGTGAATTGCAGCTGACAGGTTCCCTTACACATTAAGGTGCCCCATACATTGGTTTATATGTGCTGGAGGTCTCCCAAGTGGCTTTTTATTATAACCGCCTAATAAGTCTCTTCTGTTGTCGTCCTTATTTTCCAGATATACAGTTTTTGTCCCGACCTTTATAGAGACGGCTGAGAAGTATTTCATGGTGGGACACAAGGTGAACTACTATGTGTTTACAGACCGCGTCATTGACATTCCCATCATGGAGCTGGCAGAGGGCAGGCGGCTGATAGTGCGAAGAGTGCCCACTTACCAGAGATGGCAGGAGGTGTCCATGAGGCGCATGGAGATGCTCCGAGACCATTCCAGCCGGCAATTCATGGATGAGGTGGATTACTTGGTGTGTGTAGACGTGGACATGAGGTTCAGTGATGAGGTCGGGGTGGAGATCTTAAGTGAATTGTTTGGGACGCTACATCCAGGCATGTACGGGGTCTCACGTGAAGGTTACACGTATGAGCGGAACCCACAGTCTGAGGCCTACATTCCCCTAGATGAGGGAGACTTTTATTATGCAGGAGGATACTTTGGGGGGAACATGGAAGAGGTTTACAAGCTGACCAACTTCTGCCATAATGCTATGATGAAGGACAAGGCCAAGAACATTGAGGCCATCTGGCATGACGAGAGCTACCTGAACAAATACTTTTTATACCACAAACCCACCAAGATCCTCTCACCAGAATATCTGTGGGACAACCGCTTTGGGATCCCAAAATTCCTAAAGAGACGACGGTTTGTAGCCGTTCCAAAGAACCACAATGAAATTCGAAACTGAGTGGTGAAGCAACGACCAAGGAGCTGGGAAATATTCTATAGGGATTGTGGGAATTGTGTCCTGAACCTTTACATACGACAGCATATCTTTTCTGCAAGCCAGGGTCTTTTCTCTCTTCTGTAGGTGTCTCTGCCAGGATCTGTTCTGTTTTATAGGTGTCTCTGTCATGCTCTGTTCTGTAGGTGTTTCTGCCAGGATCTGTTCTCTAGTTGTCTTTGCTGGGGTCCATGCACTGTTCTGTAGGTGTCTCTGCTGGGGTCCAAGCACTGTTCCATAGTCTTCTCTGCTGGGGTTCATGCTTTGTTCCATAGTCCTCTCTGCTGGGGTTCATGCTTTGTTCCATAGTCCTCTCTGTTTGGGTCCATGCACTGTTCCCTAGTCCTCTTTGCTGGGGTTCATACTCTGTTCCATTGTCCCCTCTGCTGGGGTCCATGCACTGTTCCGTAGTCCTCTCTGGTGGGGTCCATGCTCTGTTCTGTAGGTGTCTCTGGTGGGGTCCATGCTCTGTTCCATAGTCCTCTCTGCTGGGGTCCATGCTCTGTTCTGTAGCTGTCTCTGGTGGGGTCCATGCTCTGTTCCATAGTCCTCTCTGCTGGGGTCCATGCTCTGTTCTGTAGCTGTCTCTGATGGGGTCCATGCTCTGTTCTGTAGGTATCTATGCTGGGGTCTATGCTCTGTTCCATAGTCCTCTCTGGTGGGGTCCATGCTCTGTTCTGTAGATGTCTCTGCTGGGGTCCATGCTCTGCTCTATAGGTGTCTCTGCTGAGGTCCATGCTCTGTTCTTTAGGTGTCTCTGCTGGGGTCCATGCTCTGTTCCATAGTCCTCTCTGCTGGGGTCCAAGCGTTGTTCCATACTCCTCTCTGCTGGGGTTCATGCTTTGTTCCATAGTCCTCTCTGTTTGGGTCCATGCACTGTTCCCTAGTCCTCTTTGCTGGGGTTCATACTCTGTTCCATAGCCTTCTCTGCTGGGGTCCAAGCGTTGTTCCATAGTCCTCTCTGCTGGGGTCCATGCTCTGTTCCATAGTCCTCTCTGGTGGGGTCCATGCTTTGTTCTGTAGATGTCTCTGCTGGGGTCCATGCTCTGCTCTGTAGGTGTCTCTGCTGTGGTCCATCCTCTGTTCTGTAAGTGTCTCTGCTGGGGTCCATGCTCTGTTCTTTAGGTGTGTCTGCTGGGGTCCATGCTCTGTTCCATAGTCCTCTCTGGTGGGGTCCATGCTCTGTTCTGTAGGTGTCTCTGCTGGAGTCCATGCTCTGTTCCATAGTCCTCTCTGTTGGAGTCCATGCTCTGTTCCATAGTCCTCTCTGTTGGGGTCCATGCTCTGTTCTGTAGGTGTCTCTCCGGGGGTCCATGCTCTGTTCCATAGTCCTCTCTGTTGGGGTCCATGCTCTGTTCTGTAGGTGTGTCTGGTGGGGTCCATGCTCGGTTCCATAGTCCTCTCTGCTGGGGTCCATGCTCTGTTCTGTAGGTGTGTCTGGTGGGGTCCATGCTCAGTTCCATAGTCCTCTCTGCTGGGGTCCATGCTCTGTTCTGTAGCTTTCTCTGATGGGGTCCATGCTCTGTTCTGTAGCTGTCTCTGGTGGGGTCTATGCTCTGTTCCATAGTCCTCTCTAGTGGGGTCCATCCTCTGTTCTGTAGGTGTCTCTGCTGGGGTCCATGCTCTGTTCCATAGTCCTCTCTGTTGGAGTCCATGCTCTGTTCCATAGTACTCTCTGGTGGGGTCTCTGCTGGGGTCCATGCTCTGTTCCATAGTCCTCTCTGCTGGGGTCCATGCTCTGTTCCATAGTCCTCTCTGCTGTGGTCCATGCTCTGTTCTGTAGGTATCTCTGCTGGGGTCTATGCTCTGTTCCATAGTCCTCTCTGGTGGGGTCCATGCGCGGTTCTGTAGGTGTCTCTGCTGGGGTCCATGCTCTGGTCCATAGTCCTCTCTGGTGGGGTCCATGCTCTGTTCCATAGTCTTCTCTGCTGGGGTCCATGCTCTGTTCTGTAGCTGTCTCTGCTGGGGTCCATGCTCTGTTCTGTAGCTGTCTCTGATGGGGTCCATGCTCTGTTCTGTATGTATCTCTGCTGGGGTCTATGCTCTGTTCCATAGTCCTCTCTAGTGGGGTCCATGCTTTGTTCTGTAGGCGTCCATGCTCTGTTCCATAGTCCTCTCTGTTGGAGTCCATGCTCTGTTCCATAGTCCTCTCTGGTGGGGTCCATGCTTTGTTCTGTAGATGTCTCTGCTGGGGTCCATGCTCTGCTCTGTAGGTGTCTCTGCTGGGGTCCATCCTCTGTTCTGTAGGTGTCTCTGCTGGGGTCCATGCTCTGTTCTTTAGGTGTGTCTGCTGGGGTCCATGCTCTGTTCCATAGTCCTCTCTGGTGGGGTCCATGCTCTGTTCTGTAGGTGTCTCTGCTGGGGTCCATGCTCTGTTCCATAGTACTCTCTGGTGGGGTCCATGCTCTGTTCTGTGTCTCTCCGGGGGTCCATGCTCTGTTCCATAGTCCTCTCTGTTGGAGTCCATGCTCTGTTCCATAGTCCTCTCTGGTGGGGTCCATGCTCTGTTCTGTAGGGGTCTCTCCGGGGGTCCATGCTCTGTTCCATAGTCCTCTCTGTTGGGGTCCATGCTCTGTTCTGTAGGTGTGTCTGGTGGGGTCCATGCTCAGTTCCATAGTCCTCTCTGCTGGGGTCCATGCTCTGTTCTGTAGCTGTCTCTGATGGGGTCCATGCTCTGTTCTGTAGCTGTCTCTGCTGAGGTCTAAGCTCTGTTCCATAGTCCTCTCTAGTGGGGTCCATGCTCTGTTCCATAGTCCTCTCTGGTGGGGTCCATGCTCTGTTCTGTAGGTGTCTCTGCTGGGGTCCATGCTCTGTTCCATAGTCCTCTCTGGTGGGGTCCATGCTCTGTTCTGTAGGTGTCTCTGCTGGGGTCCATGCTCTGTTCTTTAGGTGTCTCTTGTGGGGTCCATGCTCTGTTCCATAGTCCTCTCTGTTGGGGGCCATGCGCTGTTCCATAGTCCTCTCTGGTGGGGGCCATGCGCTGTTCCATAGTCCTCTCTGGTGGGGTCCATGCGCTGTTCCATAGTCCTCTCTTGTGGGGTCCATGCACTGTTCCATAGTCCTCTCTGGTGGGGTCCATGCACTGTTCCATAGTCCTCTCTGGTGGGGTCCATGCTCTGTTCTGTAGGTGTCTCTGCTGGGGTCCATGCTCTGGTCCATAGTCCTCTCTGGTGGGGTCCATGCACTGTTCCATAGTCCTCTCTGGTGGGGTCCATGCACTGTTCCATAGTCCTCTCTGGTGGGGTCCATGCACTGTTCCATAGTCCTCTCTGGTGGGGTCCATGCTCTGTTCTGTAGGTGTCTCTGCTGGGGTCCATGCACTGTTCCATAGTCCTCTCTGGTGGGGTCCATGCACTGTTCCATAGTCCTCTCTGGTGGGGTCCATGCACTGTTCCATAGTCCTCTCTGGTGGGGTCCATGCACTGTTCCATAGTCCTCTCTGGTGGGGTCCATGCTCTGTTCTGTAGGTGTCTCTGCTGGGGTCCATGCTCTGGTCCATAGTCCTCTCTGGTGGGGTCCATGCACTGTTCCATAGTCCTCTCTGGTGGGGTCCATGCACTGTTCCATAGTCCTCTCTGGTGGGGTCCATGCACTGTTCCATAGTCCTCTCTGGTGGGGTCCATGCTCTGTTCTGTAGGTGTCTCTGCTGGGGTCCATGCACTGTTCCATAGTCCTCTCTGGTGGGGTCCATGCACTGTTCCATAGTCCTCTCTGGTGGGGTCCATGCACTGTTCCATAGTCCTCTCTGGTGGGGTCCATGCACTGTTCCATAGTCCTCTCTGGTGGGGTCCATGCACTGTTCCATAGTCCTCTCTGGTGGGGTCCATGCACTGTTCCATAGTCCTCTCTGGTGGGGTCCATGCTCTGTTCTACAGGTGTCTCTCAGGTCCATGCCCTAGATCAAATATCTGGGATGTCTCTTGTCCTCTATCTCAGTGTTTCTCAAGCGTGGTCCTCAAGTCCCTAAACAGGTCAGGTTTTCTGAATTCATTAGTCTTTCACAGGTGACATAATTATGGTCAGTGAATCAGGCATCACCAGTTATATCACCTGTGAAAGACTAAGGAAATCCTGATCACATGACCTGTTGGGGGGACTTGAGGACCGCTTTTGTATTTTGTGTATGTCTACTAAGATCTGTTCTTCAGGTGTCTCTGCTTATTTTATGCATTAGTTGTCTTCATATTATTCCATTATTCTTAGTATTTTCTAATGTTTTTCACCGTTTCATCTTATTTACATATTATTCTCTTAATGTTCACATTTTTTTCCTCATTGATTCCTATTTTATTGTATATACAATTCCTTTATTCAGCTCTGCTATATCGTTTTCTCTCATATCTCTTTTTCTTATTGCGTCACCACTTAACGTTGCGTGGCACAGCTAGTGACCAGCGCTTCGTTCACGCTCTCTCTCTCTCTCCCTCCCTCAGCCGCGATCTCAGCATCTCCGTATCTACCCAGCTTTCCCAGCATAGTTTCCGGCCCTAAGTTTCCTGTCACATTACATTATTACACATTTCTCTTTTCCCTTCACAGGATTTTCTCCTTTATTCTAGGCTCATCTGGCTCCTATATTGCAATTTATTTAATATTTATTTAATATTCATTATTAATAGTCATTATCAATGAATTTACTCTACTTATATTATTTATTCCCTAGTAAATAATATTAATTAATTATATATTTAAAAAAAATCATAAACTAAATGTATTATAGTACTATATATATATATATATATATATATGACATACAGTTATGTTGGCACCCCTGAATTTTTTCAAGAAAATGAAAGAAAAGCAAATTGGACCTAATGTCACCAAACTCCAAAAATGGTCCGGACACAATTATTGGCCCCTTTCATAATTGTGGATAAATAAGATTGTTTCCAGCATGTGATGTTCCTTTATACTCACCTGGGGCAAGTAACAGGTGTGGGCAATATAAAAATCCCACCTGAAAGCAGATAAAAAGGAGAGAAGTTCACTTAGTCTTTGCATTGTGTCTGTGTGTGTCACACTAAGCATGGACAACAGAAAGAGGAGAAGAGAACAGAAAGAGAAGAGAACAGAAAGAGGAGGAGAGAACAGAAAGAGGAGAAGAGAGAACAGAAAGAGGAGAAGAGAACAGAAAGAGGAGAAGAGAACAGAAAGAGGAGAAGAGAACAGAAAGAGGAGAAGAGAACAGAAAGAGGAGAAGAGAACAGAAAGAGGAGAAGAGAACAGAAAGAGGAGAAGAGAACAGAAAGAGGAGGAGAGAACAGAAAGAGGAGGAGAGAACAGAAAGAGGAGAAGAGAGAACAGAAAGAGGAGGAGAGAACAGAAAGAGGAGGAGAGAACAGAAAGAGGAGAAGAGAACTGTCTGAGGACTTGGGAACCAAAATTGTGGAAAAATATCAATAATCTCAAGGTTACACGTCCATCTCCAGAGATCTAGATTTGCCTTTGTCCACAGTGCGCAACATTATCAAGAAGTTTACACCCCATGGCACGGTAGATAATCTCCCTGGGTGTGGACGGAAGAGAAAACTGATGAAATGTGTCAACACATGATAGTCCGGATGGTGGATAAGCAGCTCCAAACAAGTTCCAAAGATATTCAAGCTGTCCTGCAGGCTCAGGGAGCATCAGTGTCAGCGCGAACTATCCGTCCACATTTAAATGAAATGAAACGCTATGGGGGAGACCCAGGAGGACCCCACTATGGGGGAGACCCAGGAGGACCCCACTATGGAGGAGACCCAGGAGGACCCCACTATGGAGGAGACCCAGGAGGACCCCACTATGGAGGAGACCCAGGAGGACCCCACTATGGGGGAGACCCAGGAGGACCCCACTATGGGGAGACCCAGGAGGACCCCACTATGGAGGAGACCCAGGAGGACCCCACTATGGAGGAGACCCAGGAGGACCCCACTATGGAGGAGACCCAGGAGGACCCCACTATGGGGGAGACCCAGGAGGACCCCACTATGGGGGAGACCCAGGAGGAAGCCACTATGGGGGAGACCCAGGAGGACCCCACTATGGAGGAGACCCAGAGACATAAAAAAGCAAGACTACATTTTGCCAAAATGAACTTGAGTAACCAACATCCTTCTGGAAAATGTCTTGTGGACAGATGAGACCAGGATAGAGCTTTTTGGTGAAGCACATGTGGTGCTGCGGTATAGAACACGGTTATGTACAGTCCTTAACCCCTTAAGGACTGAGGGGTTTTCAGTTTTTTGCACTTTCGTTTTTTCCTCCTCACCTTTTAAAAATCATAACCCTTTCAATTTTGCACCTAAAAATCCATATGATGCTTATTTTTTGCGCCACCAATTCTACTTTGCAGTGACGTCAGTCATTTTACCCAAAAATCTACAGCTAAAGGAGAAAAAAAAATCATTGTGTGACGAAATTGAAGAAAAAACACCATTTTGTAACTTTTGGGGGCTTCCGTTTCTACGTAGTACATTTTTCAGTAAAAATGACACCTTATCATTATTCTGTAGGTCCATACGATTAAAATGATCCCCGACTTATATATGTTGGATTTTGTCGGACTTCTGGAAAAAATCATAACTACATGCACGGAAATGTATACGTTTAAAATTGTCATCTTCTGACAACTATAACTTTTTTATTTTTCTGCATATGGGGCAGTTTGAGGGCTCATTTTTTGCGCCGTGATCTGACGTTTTTAGCGGTACAATTTTTGTATTGATCGGACTTTTTGATCGCTTTTTATTCATTTTTTCATGATATAAAAAGCGACCAAAAATACGTTATTTTGGACTTTGGAATTTTTTTGCGCGTACGCCATTGACCGTGCGGTTTAATTAATTATATATTTTTATAGTTCGGACATTTACGCACGCGGCGATACCACATGTTTATTTTTATTTACAGTTTTTTTTTTATGGGAAAAGGGGGGTGATTTGAACTTTTATAAGGGAAGGGGTTAAATGACCTTTGTTAACTTTTTTTTGCAGTGTTATAGCTCCCATAGGGACCTATAACACTGCACACACTGATCTCCTATGCTGATCCCTGCAGAGCCATAGCTCTGAGCGGATCAGCGAGATAGGGGCTCGATTGCTCAAGCCTGTAGTTCAGGCTTGGAGCAATCAAACCCCGATCGGACGCCGCGGACACAGGTAAGGAGACCTCCGCCTGCGTCCCAGCTGATTGGAACATTGCGATTTTATCGCGATGTCCCGATCAGCCCGACTGAGCTGCCGGGAAGCGTTTACTTTCATTTTCAGATGCAGCGGTCAACTTTGATCGCCGCGTCTGAAGGCTTAACAGCGCGCGGCACAACGATCGGCGCCACACACTGATAGCCCAGGGTCCCGGCTATGATTAGCAGCTGCGACCGACCCGGCGTGACCCCGTTTTTAATACCGGGAGTGGGCTCAGGACGTACAAGTACGTCCTAAGTCCTTAAGGGGTTAAGTCCCCTCAGGTCCACAGGGCTCTCCTGTAGGGTCCCCCTAAGTCATTCTATGGTATTCTGTTGTATATTAAGTATGTACATTGATTATAAGTATTGTACAGTGGATGTAAACTGTATATAAAGGTTATTAGGATATTAACCCTGTATAGGACCTTCCTAAGGTCATGTGATGTTTGATCACATGATATACCCAGAGTTCCATGGGCACAGGTAACCACAGGCAACAAGCAACCAATGGGCTTTAGTTTAGCTCCCTGATATATAAGGGGCTGTAGTCTCTATTCTCAGTCTCTTAGTTCCTGGACCTTAAAGAAAGCACAAGTCCTGTACAAGTCAAGTATATCATATCTAGGCCAAAGCCTATAAACCTGCAGCCACATCAAATCTGTAAGTACAAGTCAAGTCCTTACTGTCCTTACAAAGCGATAACAGTAGTACAATGGCCTGCATCAGCATTATAATAACTACAAGTCCAAGCAAGCCTGAGAGGTTCCCTGTGTCCCGGTCACCTCTGTGGAAGTTGGCTGTTTGTAAAGCAAGTTATCTGCCTTCTCAAGTTGCATCAAATCTCTGCTTTGGGCTCTCATTCATCACATGCCATTTTGGGTTGGTTGTCGGCGGTGCCATACATCATACAATCACATCCTGGTGCCACGAACATTAGGGGTTAACAACATCTTGCCCCAGGGGTTAATACCATCCGACCCCACCTCTCACTGCAACAACCCATGGTCACCACACACATCATTCTACTGTTTACCGAAAACGGAATGAGGCCTACAAAGAAAAAAGCACAGTACCTACCTACAGTGACATATGGTGGAGGTCAGTGATGTTTTGGGTTGTTTTGCTGCCTCTGGCACTGGGGGCCTTGAATGTGTACAAGACATCATGAAATCTGAGGATTACCAATGGATTTTGGGTCGCACTGTACAGCCCAGAGTCAGAAAGCTGCATCCAAGATCTTGGGTCTTCCAGCAGGACAATGACCCCAAACATACGTCAAAAAGCCCCAGAAATGGATGACAACAAAGCGCTGGAGAGTTCTGAAGTGTCAGCAATGAGTCCAGATCTAAATCCCATTGATCACCTGTGGAGAGATCTTATAATTACTGTTGGGAAAAGGCGCCGTCCAATAAGAGACCGGGAGCAGTTTGTAAAGGAAGAGAGGTCCAACATCCCGGCTGAGAGGTGTAAGAAGCTTATTGATGGTTATAGGAAGAGTGGTCCAACATTCCGGCTGAGAGGTGTAAGAAGCTTATTGATGGTTATAGGAAGAGTGGTCCAACATTCCGGCTGAGAGGTGTAAGAAGCTTATTGATGGTTATAGGAAGAGTGGTCCAACATCCCGGCTGAGAGGTGTAAGAAGCTTATTGATGGTTATAGGAAGAGTGGTCCAACATTCCGGCTGAGAGGTGTAAGAAGCTTATTGATGGTTATAGGAAGAGTGGTCCAACATTCCGGCTGAGAGGTGTAAGAAGCTTATTGATGGTTATAGGAAGAGTGGTCCAACATTCCGGCTGAGAGGTGTAAGAAGCTTATTGATGGTTATAGGAAGAGTGGTCCAACATTCCGGCTGAGAGGTGTAAGAAGCTTATTGATGGTTATAGGAAGAGTGGTCCAACATCCCGGCTGAGAGGTGTAAGAAGCTTATTGATGGTTATAGGAAGAGTGGTCCAACATTCCGGCTGAGAGGTGTAAGAAGCTTATTGATGGTTATAGGAAGAGTGGTCCAACATTCCGGCTGAGAGGTGTAAGAAGCTTATTGATGGTTATAGGAAGAGTGGTCCAACATCCCGGCTGAGAGGTGTAAGAAGCTTATTGATGGTTATAGGAAGAGTGGTCCAACATTCCGGCTGAGAGGTGTAAGAAGCTTATTGATGGTTATAGGAAGAGTGGTCCAACATTCCGGCTGAGAGGTGTAAGAAGCTTATTGATGGTTATAGGAAGAGTGGTCCAACATTCCGGCTGAGAGGTGTAAGAAGCTTATTGATGGTTATAGGAAGAGTGGTCCAACATTCCGGCTGAGAGGTGTAAGAAGCTTATTGATGGTTATAGGAAGAGTGGTCCAACATCCCGGCTGAGAGGTGTAAGAAGCTTATTGATGGTTATAGGAAGAGTGGTCCAACATTCCGGCTGAGAGGTGTAAGAAGCTTATTGATGGTTATAGGAAGAGTGGTCCAACATTCCGGCTGAGAGGTGTAAGAAGCTTATTGATGGTTATAGGAAGAGTGGTCCAACATTCCGGCTGAGAGGTGTAAGAAGCTTATTGATGGTTATAGGAAGAGTGGTCCAACATCCCGGCTGAGAGGTGTAAGAAGCTTATTGATGGTTATAGGAAGAGTGGTCCAACATTCCGGCTGAGAGGTGTAAGAAGCTTATTGATGGTTATAGGAAGAGTGGTCCAACATTCCGGCTGAGAGGTGTAAGAAGCTTATTGATGGTTATAGGAAGAGTGGTCCAACATCCCGGCTGAGAGGTGTAAGAAGCTTATTGATGGTTATAGGAAGAGTGGTCCAACATTCCGGCTGAGAGGTGTAAGAAGCTTATTGATGGTTATAGGAAGAGTGGTCCAACATCCCGGCTGAGAGGTGTAAGAAGCTTATTGATGGTTATAGGAAGAGTGGTCCAACATTCCGGCTGAGAGGTGTAAGAAGCTTATTGATGCTTATAGGAAGAGTGCTCCAACATTCCAGCTGAGAGGTGTAAGAAGCTTATTGATGCTTATAGGAAGAGTGGTCCAACATTATGGCTGAGAGGTGTAAGAAGCTTATTGATGCTTATAGGAAGACACTGATTTCACTTAATTCCAAAGAGTGTGCAACCAAATATTAAGTTAAGGGGCCAATAATTGTGTCCGGACCATTTTTGGAGTTTGGTGACATTAGGTCCAATTTGCTTTTTTTCCTCCTTTTTTTGGTTTAGTTCCAATATACACAAAGGGAATAAACATGTGTATAGCAAAACCTGTGTTACTGCAATATATATATATACAGAGGAGAGGAGATCTATATATATATATATATATATATATATACAGAGGAGAGGAGATCTATATATATATATACACAAAGGGAATAAACATGTGTATAGCAAAACCTGTGTTACTGCAATATATATATACAGAGAAGAGGATATCTATATATATATATATATATATATATATATATATATATATATATATATATACAGAGGAGAGGAGATCTATATATATATATATATATATACAGAGGTGAGGAGATCTATCTATATATATATATATATATATATACACAAAGGGAATAAACAACATGTGTATAGCAAAACCTGTGTTACTGCAATATATATATATACAGAGGAGAGGAGATCTATATATATATATACAGAGGAGAGGAGATCTATATATATATATACAGAGGAGAGGAGATCTATATATATATATACAGAGGAGAGGAGATCTATATATATATACAGAGGAGAGGAGATCTATATATATATATATACAGAGGAGAGGAGATCTATATATATATATATATATATATATACAGAGGAGAGGAGATCTATATATATATATATATATATATATATACAGAGGAGAGGAGATCTATATATATACAGAGGAGATCTATATATATATATACACAAAGGGAATAAACATGTGTATAGCAAAACCTGTGTTACTGCAATATATATATATACAGAGGAGAGGAGATCTATATATATATATACAGAGGAGAGGAGATCTATATATATATATACAGAGGAGAGGAGATCTATATATATATACAGAGGAGAGGAGATCTATATATATATATACAGAGGAGAGGAGATCTATATATATATATATATACAGAGGAGAGGAGATCTATATATATATATATATATATATATATATATATATATATATATATATACACAGAGGAGAGGAGATCTATATATATATACAGAGGAGAGGAGATCTATATATATATATATATATATATATATATATATATATACAAAGGGAATAAACATGTGTATAGCAAAACCTGTGTTACTGCAATATATATATATATATATATATATACAGAGGAGAGGAGATCTATATATATATATATATATATACACAGAGGAGAGGAGATCTATATATATATATATATATATACAGAGGAGAGGAGAGCTATATATATATATATATATATATATATACAGAGGAGAGGAGATCTATATATATATATATATATATATATATATATATACAGAGGAGAGGAGATCTATATATATATACAGAGGAGAGGAGATCTATATATATATATATATATATATATATATATATATATATATACAGAGGAGAGGAGATCTATATATATATATACACACAAAGGGACTAAACATGTGTATAGCAAAACCTGTGTTACTGCAATATATATATATATACAGAGGAGAGGAGATCTATATATATATATATATATATATATATATATATATATACAGAGGAGAGGATATATATATATATATATATATATACATACAGAGGAGAGGAGATCTATATATATATATATATACAGAGGAGAGGAGATTATATATATATATACAGAGGAGAGGAGATCTATATATATATATATACAGAGGAGAGGAGATCTATATATATATATATATATATATATATATATACAGAGGAGAGGAGATCTATATATATATATATATATATATATATATATATATACAGAGGAGAGGAGATCTATATATATATATATATATATATATATATATATATATATATATACAAAGGGAATAAGCCTGTGTTACTGCAATATATATATATATATACACAGAGGAGAGGAGATCTATATATATATATATATATATATATATATATACAGAGGAGAGGAGATCTATATATATATACAGAGGAGAGGAGATCTATATATATATACAGAGGAGAGGAGATCTATATATATATATATATATATATATATATATATATATATATACACAAAGGGAATAAACCTGTGTTACTGCAATCCTTTCCTGTGAGAAATACTTCATTATATAGAAACATTTCAGGGGGGACAACATTTACGGCCGTGACTGTATATATATTATTAAAATATCTACACACATATATATATATATATATTAGGGATCGACCGATATCGTTTTTTTAGGGACGATACCGATAATCTGTTGAGGTTAGGGCCGATAGCCGATAACTTATACCGATATTCCGGTATAAGTTATCGGCCATTTATCCCCCCTCGACACAGCTGCAGATCATTGATTTAAAGCGGGCGCTTTAAATCAATGATCTGCAGTGGCTTTTGCGGTGCCATAGGCCGCCGCCACCACCACCCGCTTCTCTCCCCCTGCCTGTCAGGGTGGTCCGGGCCATCCATCCTTCCTGTAGTGTCCGGCGGCATTCCGGGTGGAGGGTGAACCGGTCCGGGCTGTCCTTCTTCCCCGGGGGTCATCTTCTCCACTCCGGGCAGGCTCCGGCCTAGTACGCTGCATAGACGCCTCTACGCAGTGACGCCCGTGCACAGCGACGCACCTGACGTCACGGCGTAGCGGCGTCTATGCAGCGTACTAGGCCGGAGCCTGCCCGGACTGAAGATGACCCCCGGAGAAGGACAACCCGGACCGGTTCACTCTTCACCCGGAATGCCGCCAGACACTACAGGAAGGAAGGATGGATGGCCCGGACCACCCCCATTACGGGTAAGTTTAATTTTTTTTTTGACTCGGAGGGTGGGGGAGGGGCCCGAACGGTATAGCGGTATGGGCAAAAATCCATACCGGTATACCGCCCAGCACTATGGTGGGGGGTGCGACGCGTTGCGGTGGGTCGGGGGGGCGGTCGCGGTGTGGCGGGTCGGGGGATAAGGACGGGGTGGTCGCAGTGCGGTAGTGGTGGTGCGGGGGGCGGGGCATTATCGGCTTATCTGCAAGGTAGTTGCCGATACCGATAATGCCCAAAATCGTGAATATCGGCCATACCGATAATCGGTCGATCCCTAATGTACACCTCCTGCCCAGCATGCGCTGTACCCTGGCTGTATATATAATGTACACCTCCTGCCCAGCATACGCTGTACACGGGCTGTGTATATAATATGTACATTTCCTCACCAGCATGAGCTGTACCCGGGCTGTATATATAATGTATACCTCCTGCCCAGCATGAGTTGTACCCGCTGCTGTGTATATAATGTACACCTCCTGCCCAGCATGCGCTTTACCCAGCTGTGTATATAATATGTACTCCTCCTGACCAGCATGAGTTGTACCCGCGGCTGTGTATATAATGTATACCTCCTGCCCAGCATGAGCTGTACCCGAGATGTATATATAATGTACACCCCCTGCCCAGTATGAGCTGTACCCATGGCTGTATATATAATGTACACCTCCTGCCCAGCATGAGCTGTACCCGTGGCTGTATATGTAATGTACACCTCCTGCCCAGCATGAGCTGTACCCGTGGCTGTATATTTATTGTACACCTCCTGCCCAGCATGAGCTGTATCTGCGGCTGTATATATAATGTACACCTCCTGCCCAGCATGAGCTGTACCCGCAGCTGTATATATAATGTACACCTCCTGCCCAGCATGAGCTGTACCCGGTCTGTATATATAATGTATACCTCCTGCCGAGCATGAGCTGTACCCGCGACAGTATATATAATCTACACTTCTTGCCCAGCATGAGCTGCACCTGCGGCTGAATATATAATATACATCTCCTGCCCAGCATGAGCTGTACTCCAGTATAGTATGCAGCGATGCTCTATGGTATACTATGCAGCCAGCGAAGGTAGTAGTTAGAGAAGAGCGAACTTACAGTAAATTTGATTTGTCACGAACTTGTCGGCTCGGCAGTTGATGACTTATCCTGCGTAAATTAGTTCAGCCTTCAGGTGCTCCGGTGGGCTGGAAAAGGTGGATACATTCCTAGGAAAGTGTCTCCTAGGACTGTATCCACCTTTTCCAGCCCACCGGAGCACCTGAAAGCTGAACTAATTTATGCAGGAAAAGTCATCAAGTGCCGAGCTGAAAAGTTCGTGACGAATCGAATTTACTGTAAGTTCGCTCATCTCTAGTAGTAGTGATGCTATGCATCACTATTTACTTCCTTACTCGACCCAAGGAGGCAGTGAAAAGTCTGTGAAAAATCGCCACAGGGTAAAATACTGGTGTTTACACACACATGAAAAAATGCCAGAAGAAAACGAAAAAATGTTGAAAACGCAGTTGTTGCTCAGGTCAAAGAACCCCCCCCCCCCCCGCCCCCCCCAAAAAAAAAAAAATAAATAAATAAATATGTAAGTGTAAGAGAATGGCAGTGTATAAGGTGTATGTAAGTGTAAGAGAATGGCGGTGTATCAGGTGTATGTCAGTGTAAGAGAATGGCGGTGTATCAGGTGTATGTAAGTGTAAGAGAATGGCGGTGTATCAGGTGTATGTAAGTGTAAGAGAATGGCGGTGTATCAGGTGTATGTAAGTGTAAGAGAATGGCGGTGTATAAGGTGTATGTAAGTGTAAGAGAATGGCGGTGTATCAGGTGTATGTCAGTGTAAGAGAATGGCGGTGTATCAGGTGTATGTAAGTGTAAGAGAATGGCGGTGTATCAGGTGTATGTAAGTGTAAGAGAATGGCGGTGTATCAGGTGTATGTAAGTGTAAGAGAATGGCGGTGTATAAGGTGTATGTAAGTGTAAGAGAATGGCGGTGTATCAGGTGTATGTAAGTGTAAGAGAATGGCGGTGTATAAGGTGTATGTAAGTGTAAGAGAATGGCGGTGTATAAGGTGTATGTAAGTGTAAGAGAATGGCGGTGTATCAGGTGTATGTAAGTGTAAGAGAATGGCGGTGTATAAGGTGTATGTAAGTGTAAGAGAATGGCAGTGTATAAGGTGTATGTAAGTGTAAGAGAATGGCGGTGTATCAGGTGTATGTAAGTGTAAGAGAATGGCGGTGTATCAGGTGTATGTCAGTGTAAGAGAATGGCGGTGTATCAGGTGTATGTAAGTGTAAGAGAATGGCGGTGTATCAGGTGTATGTAAGTGTAAGAGAATGGCGGTGTATAAGGTGTATGTAAGTGTAAGAGAATGGCGGTGTATCAGGTGTATGTAAGTGTAAGAGAATGGCGGTGTATCAGGTGTATGTAAGTGTAAGAGAATGGCGGTGTATAAGGTGTATGTAAGTGTAAGAGAATGGCGGTGTATAAGGTGTATGTAAGTGTAAGAGAATGGCGGTGTATCAGGTGTATGTAAGTGTAAGAGAATGGCGGTGTATCAGGTGTATGTAAGTGTAAGAGAATGGCGGTGTATAAGGTGTATGTAAGTGTAAGAGAATGGCGGTGTATAAGGTGTATGTAAGTGTAAGAGAATGGCGGTGTATCAGGTGTATGTAAGTGTAAGAGAATGGCGGTGTATAAGGTGTATGTAAGTGTAAGAGAATGGCGGTGTATCAGGTGTATGTAAGTGTAAGAGAATGGCGGTGTATAAGGTGTATGTAAGTGTAAGAGAATGGCGGTGTATAAGGTGTATGTAAGTGTAAGAGAATGGCGGTGTATAAGGTGTATGTAAGTGTAAGAGAATGGTGTATCAGGTGTATGTAAGTGTAAGAGAATGGCGGTGTATCAGGTGTATGTCAGTGTAAGAGAATGGCGGTGTATCAGGTGTATGTAAGTGTAAGAGAATGGCGGTGTATCAGGTGTATGTCAGTGTAAGAGAATGGCGGTGTATAAGGTGTATGTAAGTGTAAGAGAATGGCGGTGTATCAGGTGTATGTAAGTGTAAGAGAATGGCGGTGTATAAGGTGTATGTAAGTGTAAGAGAATGGCGGTGTATCAGGTGTATGTAAGTGTAAGAGAATGGCGGTGTATCAGGTGTATGTAAGTGTAAGAGAATGGCGGTGTATCAGGTGTATGTAAGTGTAAGAGAATGGCGGTGTATGTAAGTGTAAGAGAATGGCGGTGTATAAGGTGTATGTAAGTGTAAGAGAATGGCGGTGTATAAGGTGTATGTAAGTGTAAGAGAATGGCGGTGTATCAGGTGTATGTAAGTGTAAGAGAATGGCGGTGTATAAGGTGTATGTAAGTGTAAGAGAATGGCGGTGTATAAGGTGTATGTAAGTGTAAGAGAATGGCGGTGTATCAGGTGTATGTAAGTGTAAGAGAATGGCGGTGTATAAGGTGTATGTAAGTGTAAGAGAATGGCGGTGTATAAGGTGTATGTAAGTGTAAGAGAATGGCGGTGTATAAGGTGTATGTAAGTGTAAGAGAATGGCGGTGTATAAGGTGTATGTAAGTGTAAGAGAATGGCGGTGTATCAGGTGTATGTAAGTGTAAGAGAATGGCGGTGTATAAGGTGTATGTAAGTGTAAGAGAATGGCGGTGTATAAGGTGTATGTAAGTGTAAGAGAATGGCGGTGTATAAGGTGTATGTAAGTGTAAGAGAATGGCGGTGTATAAGGTGTATGTAAGTGTAAGAGAATGGCGGTGTATAAGGTGTATGTAAGTGTAAGAGAATGGCGGTGTATAAGGTGTATGTAAGTGTAAGAGAATGGCGGTGTATAAGGTGTATGTAAGTGTAAGAGAATGGCGGTGTATAAGGTGTATGTAAGTGTAAGAGAATGGCGGTGTATCAGGTGTATGTAAGTGTAAGAGAATGGCGGTGTATGCATCACTGCTCACCAGAGGGGGAAGCAGGATTTTCTTACACGTTGGGGTTTAGAAACATAAAATAATTCCTCCATACCAAGACGACATATTACTACTGCAGGGACTAATACTATCATACTGTCATTAAATAAAAACCACTATACACAGACCAATATTACCAATATATAAGTGACAAATAATTGCTCCACACCATGACTACACATTACCTCCACATTGTGACTGGATAATACTACCATACTAATACTAAAGAAAACCACTGTACACAAACTAATATCCACCAGTGACCATATAGTGGTGACCCAAGCTCTACAGGCCTTATAACAGATTACAGTGCAGTTAGGTATAGTGACCATATAACAGATTACCGTGTAGTTAGGTATAGTAACTGTATAACAGATTAGAGTGCAGTTAGGTACAGTGACTGTATAACAGATTACCATGCAGTTAGGTATAGTGACTGTATAACAGATTAACGTGCAGTTTGGTATAGTGACTGTATAACAGATTACCATGCAGTTAGGTATAGTGACTGTATAACAGATTAACGTGCAGTTTGGTATAGTGACTGTATAACAGATTACAGTGCAGTTACATGTAGTGACTGTATAACAGATTACAGTGCAGTTACATGTAGTGACTGTATAACAGATTACAGTGCAGTTACATGTAGTGACTGTATAACAGATTACAGTGCAGTTAGGTATTGTGACCGTAAAACTGATTACAGTGCAGTTACATGTAGTGACTCACATGGTCCTCGTCTTTGTGGAGTAGTTTTCTTTCCTCTTTTTCTTTTTTTTTTTTATCTGTCTTGCTCAGACCGCCATGAAAACTTCATCCAACCATGACTTGTCACCGCAGAACCTGCCAGAAAAACATCTTAGGCTCCGCACATTTCCTAACTTTTCTCTACCCTCAGTGCCCCAAATAAAGCCCCCTTGGTGCCCTGCTTAGTATAATGGAGTAGGTGAGTGTGTTTGGGGGAGGGCAGGTGGATTGGGTTATGGTGGGTGTTTAATTTGCCCACATTAGGTAGCCACCCCCATTATGTAGGCAATTTCAACCCTATTGGGGAGATGCCCTCAGTAAGTAGGCTATTTGCCTACTTACTGGGGGCATCTCTCCCTAATGGGGGTAAAATTACATACTTAATCCCCCCCCCCCAATTAGTAGGATGCTCTCAGTGGGTAGGTAGATGATATGTAGGAAACTCAGTAGGTAGGTAGGTTATTCTTCTCCCATTTGGTGGACACCCCAGCAGTTAGATATTTAGGGAAATCCTCTATTACCCTCTCCCTCCATTTTGGTAGATGCCCCCGGTACTTAGATAGCGATGGAAGCCCCCTGAAATTATATAGGTATGCAAGCCCCCTGAAGGTAGATTGGTATGTATGGAAGCCCCTGTAGTTATAGGTATGCAGCCTTTTGCAGGTAGATAGGTATGAAAGCCCCCTGTAGGTAAGCCCCTGTAGTTAGTAAGGCATGGAAGTCCATGTAACTAGATAGGTATGGAAGCCCCCTGTAGATATATAGACATGGAACCCCTGTAGGTAGCTAGGTATGGAAGCCCCCTGTAGGTAAGCCACTGTAGGTAGCTAGGTATGGAACCCCTGTAGATAGATATGTATGGAAGCCCCCCCCGTAGGTAAGCCCCTGTAGGTAGCTAGGTATGGAACCCCTGTGGGTAGATAGGTATGGAACCCCTGTAGGTAGATACGTATGGAAGCCCCCCCCCCCGTAGGTAAGCCCTTGTAGGTAGCTAGATATGGAACCCCTGTGGGTAGATAGGTATGGAACCCCTGTGGGTAGATAGGTATGGAACCCCTGTAGGTAGATACGTATGGAAGCCCCCCCATAGGTAAGCCCCTGTAGGTAGCTAGGTATGGAACCCCTGTGGGTAGATAGGTATGGAACCCCTGTAGGTAGATACGTATGGAAGCCCCCCCATAGGTAAGCCCCTGTAGGTAGCTAGGTATGGAACCCCTGTGGGTAGATAGGTATGGAACCCCTGTAGGTAGATACGTATGGAAGCCCCCCCATAGGTAAGCCCCTGTAGGTAGCTAGGTATGGAACCCCTGTGGGTAGATAGGTATGGAACCCCTGTAGGTAGATACGTATGGAAGCCCCCCCATAGGTAAGTCCCTGTAGGTAGCTAGGTATGGAACCCCTGTGGGTAGATAGGTATGGAACCCCTGTAGGTAGATACGTATGGAAGCCCTCCGTAGGTAAGCCCCTGTAGGTAGCTAGGTATGGAACCCTTGTAGGTAGATAGGTATGGAAGCCCCCTGTAGGTAAGCCCCTGTAGGTAGCTAGGTATGGAACCTTTGTAGGTAGATAGGTATGGAAGCCCCCTGTAGGTAGATACGTATGGAAGCCCCCCCATAGGTAAGCCCCTGTAGGTAGCTAGGTATGGAACCCCTGTGGGTAGATAGGTATGGAACCCCTGTAGGTAGATACGTATGGAAGCCCCCCCATAGGTAAGCCCCTGTAGGTAGCTAGGTATGGAACCCCTGTGGGTAGATAGGTATGGAACCCCTGTAGGTAGATATGTATGGAAGCCCCCCCCCCACCCCCCGTAGGTAAGCCCCTGTAGGTAGCTAGGTATGGAACCCCTGTGGGTAGCTAGGTATGGAACCCCTGTAGCTAGATATGTATGGAAGCCCCCCCCACCCCACCCCCGTAGGTAAGCCCTTGTAGGTAGCTAGGTATGAAACCCCTGTGGTTAGCTAGGTATGGAACCCCTGTAGGTAGATATGTATGGAAGCCTATCCCCCCCCCCCCCGTTGGTAAGCCCTTGTAGGTAGCTAGGTATGAAACCCCTGTGGATAGCTAGGTATGGAACCCCTGTAGGTACATATGTATGGAAGCCCCCCCCCCGTAGGTAAGCCCCTGTAGGTAGCTAGGTATGAAACCCCTGTGGGTAGATAGGTATGGAACCCCTGTGGGTAGATAGGTATGGAACCCCTGTAGGTAGATAGGTATGGAACCCCTGTAGGTAGATAGGTATGGAACCCCTGTAGGTAGATAGGTATGGAAGCCACTTGCAGGTAGGCAGGAAGGAAATTACATCTCCCAAATAGGTCCCCTTCAAGAAAATACAATACAAAACTCTAACTCACCTTCCATCTGCTCCTGCGCTGAAGCCCCTTCCTCCATCTGCTCCTGCGCTGAAGACCCTTCCTCCATCTGCTCCTGCGCTGAAGCCCCTTCCTCCATCTGCTCCTGCGCTGAAGCCCCTTCCTCCATCTGCTCCTGCGCTGAAGCCCCTTCCTCCATCTGCTCCTGCGCTGAAGCCCCTTCCTCCATCTGCTCCTGCGCTGAAGCCCCTTCCTCCATCTGCTCCTGCGCTGAAGCCCCTTCCTCCATCTGCTCCTGCGCTGAAGCCCCTTCCTCCATCTGCTCCTGCGCTGAAGCCCCTTCCTCCATCTGCTCCTGCGCTGAAGCCCCTTCCTCCATCTGCTCCTGCGCTGAAGCCCCTTCCTCCATCTGCTCCTGCGCTGAAGCCCCTTCCTCCATCTGCTCCTGCGCTGAAGCCCCTTCCTCCATCTGCTCCTGCGCTGAAGCCCCTTCCTCCATCTGCTCCTGCGCTGAAGCCCCTTCCTCCATCTGCTCCTGCGCTGAAGCCCCTTCCTCCATCTGCTCCTGCGCTGAAGCCCCTTCCTCCATCTGCTCCTGCGCTGAAGCCCCTTCCTCCATCTGCTCCTGCGCTGAAGCCCCTTCCTCCATCTGCTCCTGGATCCAGTGCAGGACTTCTCTTGCAAGCTGCACGTGATGAAGTTATTTCATTGGGCACAGAGAAGTCCTGCGCCACTGAAGTAAGCGCTGCACCGCTGTGTCAAAGTACAGGAGCCGGGATTACTGTGGGTGATGATGCCAACATTACACACATCACCAATCAATCATTTTACTTTTTTGGGGATGGCACCTCTGATCCGAAATCCATGCCAGCGGCTGGAAATTCAGATATGTACCCCCCAGGCTCTGTACCCTGAGGCAGCTGCCTGCACGGCCTTATGGCACTGCCAGAAATAAAACATAGAAAGGCGTTGTATAGTGACATACCAAGAGTGGAAGAACCCAATATGGGATTTTTGCGTAGCGCAGGTGGTTGTGTGAACACACACAACAATGTAATGAGTGAGTGGGATAAAAGGTTCTGCCTGTGACCCTCCTGCTAAACAAGAACGAACAAATCGAAGACTTCTGGCGGGAGCTGCAGATTTGAAGTAATGCGCTGACAGGAACAACCACAGATGAGATGCACAATTTAATCTAAAACAACAATGCAACACGTTTCACTGCACATGCACGGCTTCATCAGGCATATGCGCGGTGCATCTCATCTGTTCCTGTTAGCGCCATACTTCAAACCTGCAGCTCCCGTCAGAAGTCTCCGATGTGTTTGTTACTGTAGCGCCGGCCCTACTCCTAAGCTCCTTACCTCCATAAAAGAGTAAATTGCAAATTCATAACTTTTTTTTTTTCAATTCATAACTTTTGTGAAATGGGATTTTCTGGACTTTTCTCTCTCACAGTTCAAATAAACCGAAGCAATAAAATTATAGACGGATCATTTCCTTGTGAGAACAAACAAAAATGAGCTGGGGATAAAATAATTAATGCTTTATATACTGACCTCCTCCTCTACACTATATAATACTCAGGTATCACACAGTACTCTCCTTATATACTGACCTCCTCCTCTACACTATATAATACTCAGGTATCACACAGTGCTCTCCTTATATACTGACCTCCCCTCTACACTATATAATACTCAGGTATCACACAGTGCTCTCCTTATATACTGACCGCCTCCTCCTCTACACTATATAATACTCAGGTACCACACAGTGCTCTCCTTATATACTGACCTCCTCCTCTACACTATATAATACTCAGGTACCACACAGTACTCTCCTTATATACTGACCTCCTCCTCTACACTATATAATACTCAGGTATCACACAGTACTCTCCTTATATACTGACCTCCTCCTCTACACTATATAATACTCAGGTATCACACAGTGCTCTCCTTATATACTGACCTCCTCCTCTACACTATATAATACTCAGGTATCACACACTACTCTCCTTATATACTGACCTCCCCTCTACACTATATAATACTCAGGTATCACACAGTGCTCTCCTTATATACTGACCGCCTCCTCCTCTACACTATATAATACTCAGGTACCACACAGTGCTCTCCTTATATACTGACCTCCTCCTCTACACTATATAATACTCAGGTACCACACAGTACTCTCCTTATATACTGACCTCCTCCTCTACACTATATAATACTCAGGTATCACACAGTGCTCTCCTTATATACTGACCTCCTCCTCTACACTATATAATACTCAGGTACCACACAGTACTCTCCTTATATACTGACCTCCTCCTCTACATTATATAATACTCAGGTATCACACAGTACTCTCCTTATATACTGACCTCCTCTACACTATATAATACTCAGGTATCACACAGTGCTCTCCTTATATACTGACCTCCTCCTCTACACTATATAATACTCAGGTATCACACAGTGCTCTCCTTATATACTGACCTCCTCCTCTACACTATATAATACTCAGGTACCACACAGTACTCTCCTTATATACTGACCTCCTCCTCTACACTATATAATACTCAGGTATCACACAGTGCTCTCCTTATATACTGACCTCCTCCTCTACACTATATAATACTCAGGTATCACACAGTGCTCTCCTTATATACTGACCTCCTCCTCTACACTATATAATACTCAGGTACCACACAGTACTCTCCTTATATACTGACCTCCTCCTCTACACTATATAATACTCAGGTATCACACAGTGCTCTCCTTATATACTGACCTCCTCCTCTACACTATATAATACTCAGGTACCACACAGTACTCTCCTTATATACTGACCTCCTCCTCTACACTATATAATACTCAGGTATCACACAGTGCTCTCCATATATACTGACCTCTTCCTCTACACTATATAATACTCAGGTATCACACAGTACTCTCCTTATATACTGACCTCCTCCTCTACACTATATAATACTCAGGTATCACACAGTGCTCTCCTTATATACTGACCTCCTCCATCTCTACACTATATAATACTCAGGTACCACACAGTGCTCTCCTTATATACTGACCTCCTCCTCTACACTATATAATACTCAGGTATCACACAGTGCTCTCCTTATATACTGACCTCCTCCATCTCTACACTATATAATACTCAGGTATCACACAGTGCTCTCCTTATATACTGACCTCCTCCTCTACACTATATAATACTCAGGTACCACACAGTGCTCTCCTTATATACTGACCTCCTCCTCTACACTATATAATACTCAGGTATCACACAGTGCTCTCCTTATATACTGACCTCCTCCATCTCTACACTATATAATACTCAGGTATCACACAGTGCTCTCCTTATATACTGACCTCCTCCTCTACACTATATAATACTCAGGTATCACACAGTGCTCTCCTTATATACTGACCTCCTCCTCCTCTACACTATATAATACTCAGGTATCACACAGTGCTCTCCTTATATACTGACCTCCTCCTCTACACTATATAATACTCAGGTATCACACAGTACTCTCCTTATATACTGACCTCCTCCTCTACACTATATAATACTCAGGTATCACACAGTGCTCTCCTTATATACTGACCTCCTCCATCTCTACACTATATAATACTCAGGTATCACACAGTGCTCTCCTTATATACTGACCTCCTCCATCTCTACACTATATAATACTCAGGTATCACACAGTACTCTCCTTATATACTGACCTCCTCCATCTCTACACTATATAATACTCAGGTATCACACAGTACTCTCCTTATATACTGACCGCCTCCTTCTCTACACTATATAATACTCAGGTATCACACAGTGCTCTCCTTATATACTGACCTCCTCCTCTACACTATATAATACTCAGGTATCACACAGTGCTCTCCTTATATACTGACCTCCTCCATCTCTACACTATATAATACTCAGGTATCACACAGTGCTCTCCTTATATACTGACCGCCTCCTCCTCTACACTATATAATACTCAGGTATCACACAGTGCTCTCCTTATATACTGACCTCCTCCATCTCTACACTATATAATACTCAGGTATCACACAGTACTCTCCTTATATACTGACCTCCTCCTCTACACTATATAATACTCAGGTATCACACAGTGCTCTCCTTATATACTGACCGCCTCCTCCTCTACACTATATAATATTCAGGTATCACACAGTGCTCTCCTTATATACTGACCGCCTCCTCCTCTACACTATATAATACTCAGGTATCACACAGTGCTCTCCTTATATACTGACCTCCTCCTCTACACTATATAATACTCAGGTATCACACAGTGCTCTCCTTATATACTGACCTCCTCCTCTACACTATATAATACTCAGGTATCACACAGTACTCTCCTTATATACTGACCTCCTCCTCTACACTATATAATACTCAGGTATCACACAGTGCTCTCCTTATATACTGACCTCCTCCTCTACACTATATAATACTCAGGTATCACACAGTGCTCTCCTTATATACTGACCTCCTCTTCCTCTACACTATATAATACTCAGGTATCACACAGTGCTCTCCTTATATACTGACCTCCTCCTCTACACTATATAATACTCAGGTATCACACAGTGCTCTCCTTATATACTGACCTCCTCCTCTACACTATATAATACTCAGGTATCACACAGTACTCTCCTTATATACTGACCTCCTCCTCTACACTATATAATACTCAGGTATCACACAGTGCTCTCCTTATATACTGACCTCCTCCTCCTCTACACTATATAATACTCAGGTATCACACAGTGCTCTCCTTATATACTGACCTCCTCCTCTACACTATATAATACTCAGGTATCACACAGTGCTCTCCTTATATACTGACCTCCTCCTCTACACTATATAATACTCAGGTATCACACAGTGCTCTCCTTATATACTGACCTCCTCCTCTACACTATATAATACTCAGGTATCACACAGTGCTCTCCTTATATACTAACCGCCTCCTCCTCTACACTATATAATACTCAGGTATCACACAGTACTCTCCTTATATACTGACCTCCTCCTCTACACTATATAATACTCAGGTGCCACACAGAGCTCTCCTTATATAATGACCTCCTCCTCTACACTATATAATACTCAGGTATCACACAGTACTCTCCTTATATACTGACCTCCTCCTCTACATTATATAATACTCAGGTATCACACAGTGCTCTCCTTATATACTGACCGCCTCCTCCTCTACACTATATAATACTCAGGTATCACACAGTGCTCTCCTTATATACTGACCGCCTCCTCCTCTACACTATATAATACTCAGGTATCACACAGTGCTCTCCATATATACTGACCTCCTCCTCCTCTACACTATATAATACTCAAGTATAACAAAGTGCTCTCCTTATATACTGACCTCCTCCTCTACACTATATAATACTCAGGTATCACACAGTGCTCTCCTTATATACTGACCTCCCCTCTACACTATATAATACTCAGGTATCACACAGTACTCTCCTTATATACTGACCTCCTCCTCCTCTACACTATATAATACTCAGGTATCACACAGTGTTCTCCTTATATACTGACCGCCTCCTCCTCTACACTATATAATACTCAGGTATCACACAGTGCTCTCCATATATACTGACCTCCTCCTCCTCTACACTATATAATACTCAGGTATCACACAGTGCTCTCCTTATATACTGACCTCCTCCTCTACACTATATAATGCTCAGGTATCACACAGTGCTCTCCTTATATACTGACCTCCTCCTCTACACTATATAATACTCAGGTATCACACAGTGCTCTCCTTATATACTGACCTCCTCCTCTACACTATATAATACTCAGGTATCACACAGTGCTCTCCTTATATACTGACCTCCTCCTCTACACTATATAATACTCAGGTATCACACAGTGTTCTCCTTATATACTGACCTCCTCCTCTACACTATATAATACTCAGGTATAACACAGTGCTCTCCTTATATACTGACCTCCTCCTCTACACTATATAATACTCAGGTATCACACAGTGCTCTCCTTATATACTGACCTCCTCCTCTACACTATATAATACTCAGGTATCACACAGTGCTCTCCTTATATACTGACCTCCTCCTCTACACTATATAATACTCAGGTATCACACAGTACTCTCCTTATATACTGACCTCCTCCTCCTCTACACTATATAATACTCAGGTATCACACAGTGTTCTCCTTATATACTGACCGCCTCCTCCTCTACACTATATAATACTCAGGTATCACACAGTGCTCTCCATATATACTGACCTCCTCCTCCTCTACACTATATAATACTCAGGTATCACACAGTGCTCTCCTTATATACTGACCTCTTCCTCTACACTATATAATACTCAGGTATCACACAGTGCTCTCCTTATATACTGACCTCCTCCTCCTCTACACTATATAATACTCAGGTATCACACAGTACTCTCCTTATATACTGACCTCCTCCTCTACACTATATAATACTCAGGTATCACACAGTGCTCTCCTTATATACTGACCTCCCCTCTACACTATATAATACTCAGGTATCACACAGTGCTCTCCTTATATACTGACCTCCTCCTCTACACTATATAATACTCAGGTATCACACAGTGCTCTCCATATATACTGACCTCCTCCTCTACACTATATAATACTCAGGTATCACACAGTGCTCTCCTTATATACTGATCTCCTCCTCCTCTACACTATATAATACTCAGGTATCACACAGTGTTCTCCTTATATACTGACCTCCTCCTCTACACTATATAATACTCAGGTATCACACAGTGCTCTCCTTATATACTGACCGCCTCCTCCTCTACACTATATAATACTCAGGTATCACACAGTACTCTACTTATATACTGACCTCCTCCTCCTCTACACTATATAATACTCAGGTATCACACAGTGCTCTCCTTATATACTGACCTCCTCCTCTACACTATATAATACTCAGGTATCACATAGTACTCTCCTTATATACTGACCTCCTCCTCTACACTATATAATACTCAGGTATCACACAGTACTCTCCTTATATACTGACCTCCTCCTCTACACTATATAATACTCAGGTATCACACAGTGTTCTCCTTATATACTGACCGCCTCCTCCTCTACACTATATAATACTCAGGTATCACACAGTGCTCTCCATATATACTGACCTCCTCCTCCTCTACACTATATAATACTCAGGTATCACACAGTGTTCTCCTTATATACTGACCGCCTCCTCCTCTACACTATATAATACTCAGGTATCACACAGTGCTCTCCATATATACTGACCTCCTCCTCCTCTACACTATATAATACTCAGGTATCACACAGTGCTCTCCTTATATACTGACCTCTTCCTCTACACTATATAATATTCAGGTATCACACAGTGCTCTCCTTCTATACTGACCTCCTCCTCCTCTACACTATATAATACTCAGGTATCACACAGTACTCTCCTTATATACTGACCTCCTCCTCTACACTATATAATACTCAGGTATCACACAGTGCTCTCCTTATATACTGACCTCCCCTCTACACTATATAATACTCAGGTATCACACAGTGCTCTCCTTATATACTGACCTCCTCCTCTACACTATATAATACTCAGGTATCACACAGTGCTCTCCTTATATACTGACCTCCTCCTCTACACTATATAATACTCAGGTATCACACAGTGCTCTCCTTATATACTGACCTCCTCCTCCTCTACACTATATAATACTCAGGTATCACACAGTGCTCTCCTTATATACTGACCTCCTCCTCTACACTATATAATACTCAGGTATCACACAGTGCTCTCCATATATACTGACCTCCTCCTCTACACTATATAATACTCAGGTACCACACAGTGCTCTCCTTATATACTGACCTCCTCCTCTACACTATATAATACTCAGGTATCACACAGTGCTCTCCATATATACTGACCTCCTCCTCTGCACTATATAATACTCAGGTATCACACAGTGCTCTCCTTATATACTGATCTCCTCCTCCTCTACACTATATAATACTCAGGTATCACACAGTGTTCTCCTTATATACTGACCTCCTCCTCTACACTATATAATACTCAGGTATCACACAGTGCTCTCCTTATATACTGACCGCCTCCTCCTCTACACTATATAATACTCAGGTATCACACAGTACTCTACTTATATACTGACCTCCTCCTCCTCTACACTATATAATACTCAGGTATCACACAGTGCTCTCCTTATATACTGACCTCCTCCTCTACACTATATAATACTCAGGTATCACATAGTACTCTCCTTATATACTGACCTCCTCCTCTACACTATATAATACTCAGGTATCACACAGTACTCTCCTTATATACTGACCTCCTCCTCTACACTATATAATACTCAGGTATCACACAGTACTCTCCTTATATACTGACCTCCTCCTCCTCTACACTATATAATACTCAGGTATCACACAGTGTTCTCCTTATATACTGACCGCCTCCTCCTCTACACTATATAATACTCAGGTATCACACAGTGCTCTCCATATATACTGACCTCCTCCTCCTCTACACTATATAATACTCAGGTATCACACAGTGCTCTCCTTATATACTGACCTCTTCCTCTACACTATATAATATTCAGGTATCACACAGTGCTCTCCTTCTATACTGACCTCCTCCTCCTCTACACTATATAATACTCAGGTATCACACAGTACTCTCCTTATATACTGACCTCCTCCTCTACACTATATAATACTCAGGTATCACACAGTGCTCTCCTTATATACTGACCTCCCCTCTACACTATATAATACTCAGGTATCACACAGTGCTCTCCTTATATACTGACCTCCTCCTCTACACTATATAATACTCAGGTATCACACAGTGCTCTCCATATATACTGACCTCCTCCTCTACACTATATAATACTCAGGTACCACACAGTGCTCTCCTTATATACTGACCTCCTCCTCTACACTATATAATACTCAGGTATCACACAGTACTCTCCTTATATACTGACCTCCTCCTCTGCACTATATAATACTCAGGTATCACACAGAGCTCCCCTTATATACTGACCTCCCCTCTACACTATATAATACTCAGGTATCACACAGTACTCTCCTTATATACTGACCTCCTCCTCTACACTATATAATACTCAGGTATCACACAGTGCTCTCCTTATATACTGACCTCCTCCTCCTCCTCTACACTATATAATACTCAGGTATCACACAGTGCTCTCCTTATATACTGACCTCCTCCTCCTCTACACTATATAATACTCAGGTATCACACAGTGCTCCCCTTATATACTGACCTCCTCCTCTACACTATATAATACTCAGGTATCACACAGTACTCTCCTTATATACTGACCTCCTCCTCTACACTATATAATACTCAGGTATCACACAGTACTCTACTTATATACTGACCTCCCCTCTACACTATATAATACTCAGGTATCACACAGTGCTCTCCTTATATACTGACCTCCTCTCTACACTATATAATACTCAGGTATCACACAGTGCTCTCCTTATATACTGACCTCCTCCTCTACACTATATAATACTCAGGTATCACACAGTGTTCTCCTTATATACTGACCTCCTGCTCCTCTACACTATATAATACTCAGGTATCACACAGTGCTCTCCTTATATACTGACCTCCTCCTCCTCTACACTATATAATACTCATGTACCACACATTACTCTCCTTATATACTGACCTCCTCCTCTACACTATATAATACTCAGGTATCACACAGTGCTCTCCTTGTATACTGACCTTCTCTACACTATATAATACTCAGGTATCACACAGTGCTCTCCTTATATACTGACCTCCTCCTCCTCTACAATTTATAATACTCAGGTATCACACAGTGTTCTCCTTATATACTGACCTCCTCCTCCTCTACACTACGGTATATAATACTCAGGTATCACACAGTGCTCTCCTTATATACTGACCTCCTCCTCTACACTATATAATACTCAGGTATCACACAGTGCTCTCCTTATATACTGACTTCCTCCTCCTCTACACTATATAATACTCAGGTACCACACAGTACTCTCCTTATATACTGACCTCCTCCTCTACACTATATAATACTCACATACCACACAGAGCTCTCCTTATATACTAACCTCCTCCTCTACACTATATAATACTCAGGTATCACACAGTACTCTCCTTATATACTGACCTCCCCTCTACACTATATAATACTCAGGTATCACACAGTACTCTACTTATATACTGAACACCTCCTCCTCTACACTATATAATACTCAGGTATCACACAGTACTCTCCTTATATACTGACCTCTTCCTCTACACTATATAATACTCAGGTATCACACCGTGCTCTCCTTATATACTGACCTCCTCCTTCTCTACACTATATAATACTCAGGTATCACACAGTGCTCTCCATATATACTGACCTCCTCCTCTACACTATATAATACTCAGGTATCACACAGTACTCTCCTTATATACTGACCTCCCCTCTACACTATATAATACTCAGGTATCACACAGTACTCTCCTTATAAACTGACCTCCTCCTTCTCTACACTATATAATACTCAGGTATCACACAGTGCTCTCCTTATATACTGACCTCCTCCTCTACACTATATAATACTCAGGTATCACACAGTACTCTCCTTATATACTGACTTCCTCCTCTACACTATATAATATTCAGGTATCACACAGTGCTCTCCTTATATACTGACTTCCTCCTCTACACTATATAATATTCAGGTATCACACAGTGCTCTCTTTATATACTGACCTCCTCTCTACACTATATAATACTCAGGTACCACACAGTACTCTCCTTATATACTGACCTCCTCCTCTGCACTATATAATACTCAGGTATCACACAGTGCTCTCCTTATATACTGACCTCCTCCTCCTCTACACTATATAATACTCAGGTATCACACAGTACTCTCCATATATACTGACCTCCTCCTCTACACTATATAATACTCAGGTATCACACAGTACTCTACTTATATACTGAACACCTCCTCCTCTACACTATATAATACTCAGGTATCACACAGTACTCTCCTTATATACTGACCTCCCCTCTACACTATATAATACTCAGGTATCACACAGTACTCTACTTATATACTGAACACCTCCTCCTCTACACTATATAATACTCAGGTATCACACAGTACTCTCCTTATATACTGACCTCTTCCTCTACACTATATAATACTCAGGTATCACACAGTGCTCTCCTTATATACTGACCTCCTCCTTCTCTACACTATATAATACTCAGGTATCACACAGTACTCTCCTTATATACTGACTTCCTCCTCTACACTATATAATACTCAGGTACCACACATTGCTCTCCTTATATACTGACCTCCCCTCTACACTATATAATACTCAGGTATCACACAGTGCTCTCCATATATACTGACCTCCTCCTCTACACTATATAATACTCAGGTATCACACAGTACTCTCCTTATATACTGACCTCCCCTCTACACTATATAATACTCAGGTATCACACAGTACTCTCCTTATATACTGAACTCCTCCTCCTCTACACTATATAATACTCAGGTATCACACAGTACTCTCCTTATATACTGACCTCTTCCTCTACACTATATAATACTCAGGTATCACATGCTCTCCTTATATACTGACCTCCTCCTCTACACTATATAATACTCAGGTATCACACAGTACTCTCCTTATATACTGACCTCCCCTCTACACTATATAATACTCAGGTACCCACACAGTACTCGTCCTTATATACTGACCTCCTCCTCTACACTATATAATACTCAGGTATCACACAGTACTCTCCTTATATACTGACCCTCCCCTCTACACTATATAATACTCAGGTACCACACAGTACTCTCCTTATATACTGACCTCCTCCTCTGCACTATATAATACTCAGGTATCACACAGTGCTCTCCTTATATACTGACCTCCTCCTCCTCTACACTATATAATACTCAGGTATCACACAGTACTCTCCTTATATACTGACCTCCTCCTCCTCTACACTATATAATACTCTGGTACCACACAGTGCTCTCCTTATATACTGACCTCCCCTCTACACTATATAATACTCAGGTATCACACAGTACTCTCCTTATATACTGACTCCTCCTCCTCTACACTATATAATACTCAGGTATCAGACAGTACTCTCCTTATATACTGACCTCTTCCTCTACACTATATAATACTCAGGTATCCACACAGTACTCTCCTTATATACTGATCTCCTCCTCTACACTATATAATACTCAGGTATCACACAGTACTCTCCTTATATACTGACCTCCTCCTCTACACTATATAATACTCAGGTACCACACAGTGCTCTCCTTATTTACTGACCTCCCCTCTACACTATATAATACTCAGGTATCACACAGTGCTCTCCATATATACAGACCTCCTCCTCTACACTATATAATACTCAGGTATCACACAGTACTCTCCTTATATACTGACCTCCCCTCTACACTATATAATACTCAGGTATCACACAGTACTCTCCTTATATACTGAACTCCTCCTCCTCTACACTATATAATACTCAGGTATCACACAGTACTCTCCTTATATACTGACCCTCCCCTCTACACTATATAATACTCAGGTATCACACAGTGCTCTCCTTATATACTGACCTCCTCCTCTACACTATATAATACTCAGGTATCACACAGTACTCTCCTTATATACTGACCTCCTCCTCTTCTACACTATATAATACTCAGGTACCACACAGTGCACTCCTTATATACTGACCCCCCCTCTACACTATATAATACTCAGGTATCACACAGTACTCTCCTTATATACTGACCTCCTCCTCCTCTACACTATATAATACTCAGGTATCAGACAGTACTCTCCTTATATACTGACCTCTTCCTCTACACTATATAATACTCAGGTATCACACAGTACTCTCCTTATATACTGACCTCCTCCTCCTCTACACTATATAATACTCAGGTACCACACAGTGCTCTCCTTATATACTGACCTCCTCCTCCTCTACGCTATATAATACTCAGGTACCACACAGTGCTCTCCTTATATACTGACCTCCTTCTCTACACTATATAATACTCACATACCACACAGTGCTCTCCTTATATACTGACCTCCTCCTCTACACTATATAATACTCAGGTATCACACAGTACTCTCCTTATATACTGACCTCCTCCTCTACACTATATAATACTCAGGTATCACACAGTACTCTCCTTATATACTGACCTCCTCCTCCTCCTCTACACTATGTAATACTCAGGTATCACACAGTGCTCTCCTTATATACTGACCTCTCCCTCTACAGTATATAATACTCAGGTATCACACAGTGCTCTCCTTATATACTGACCTCCTCCTCTACACTATATAATACTCAGGTATCACACAGTACTTTCATTATATACTGACCTCCTCCTCCTCTACACTATATAATACTCACATACCACACAGTGCTCTCCTTATATACTGACCTCCTCTTCTACACTATATAATACTCAGGTATCACACAGTGCTCTCCTTATATACTGACCTCCTCCTCTACACTATATAATACTCAGGTATCACACAGTACTCTCCTTATATACTGACCTCCTCCTCCTCTACACTATATAATACTCACATACCACACAGTGCTCTCCTTATATACTGACCTCCTCCTCTACACTATATAATACTCAGGTATCACACAGTGCTCTCCTTATATACTGACCTCCTCCTCTACACTATATAATACTCAGGTATCACACAGTGCTCTCCTTATATACTGACCTCCTCCTCTACACTATATAATACTCACATACCACACAGTGCTCTCCTTATATACTGACCTCCTCCTCTACACTATATAATACTCAGGTACCACACAGTACTCTCCTTATATACTGACCTCCTCCTCTACACTGTATAATACTCAGGTATCACACAGTGCTCTCCTTATATACTGACCTCCCCTCTACACTATATAATACTCAGGTATCACACAGTGCTCTCCTTATATAATGACCTCCCCTCTACACTATATAATACTCAGGTATCACACAGTGCTCTCCTTATATACTGACCTCCTCCTCTACACTATATAATACTCACATACCACACAGTGCTCTCCTTATATACTGACCTCCTCCTCCTCCTCTACACTATATAATACTCAGGTATCAACACAGTGCTCTCCTTATATACTGACCTCCTCCTCTACACTATATAATACTCAGGTACCACACAGTACTCTCCTTATATACTGACCTCCTCCTCTACACTATATAATACTCAGGTACCACACAGTGCTCTCCTTATATACTGACCTCCTCCTCTACACTATATAATACTCAGTTATCACACAGCTAGCTCTCCTTATATACTGACCTCCTCTCTACACTATATAATACTCAGGTATCACACAGTGCTCTCCTTATATACTGACCTCCTCCTCTACACTATATAATACTCAGGTACCACACAGTACTCTCCTTATATACTGACCTCCTCCTCTACACTGTATAATACTCAGGTATCACACAGTGCTCTCCTTATATACTGACCTCCTCCTCTACACTATATTATACTCAGGTATCACACAGTGCTCTCCTTATATACTGACCTCCTCCTCTACACTATATAATACTCAGGTATCACACAGTGCTCTCCTTATATACTGACCTCCTCCTCTACACTATATAATACTCAGGTATCACACAGTGCTCTCCTTATATACTGACCTCCTCCTCTACACTATATAATACTCAGGTACCACACAGTACTCTCCTTATATACTGACCTCCTCCTCTACACTATTATAATACTCAGGTATCACACAGTGCTCTCCTTATATACTGACCTCCTCCTCTACACTATATAATACTCAGGTATCACACAGTGCTCTCCTTATATACTGACCTCCTCCTCTACACTATATAATACTCAGGTACCACACAGTACTCTCCTTATATACTGACCTCCTCCTCTACACTATATAATACTCAGGTATCACACAGTGCTCTCCTTATATACTGACCTCCTCCTCTACACTATATAATACTCAGGTACCACACAGTACTCTCCTTATATACTGACCCTCCTCCTCTACACTATATAATACTCAGGTATCACACAGTGCTCTCCATATATACTGACCTCTTCCTCTACACTATATAATACTCAGGTATCACACAGTACTCTCCTTATATACTGACCTCCTCCTCTACACTATATAATACTCAGGTATCACACAGTGCTCTCCTTATATACTGACCTCCTCCATCTCTACACTATATAATACTCAGGTACCACACAGTGCTCTCCTTATATACTGACCTCCTCCTCTACACTATATAATACTCAGGTATCACACAGTGCTCTCCTTATATACTGACCTCCTCCATCTCTACACTATATAATACTCAGGTATCACACAGTGCTCTCCTTATATACTGACCTCCTCCTCTACACTATATAATACTCAGGTACCACACAGTGCTCTCCTTATATACTGACCTCCTCCTCTACACTATATAATACTCAGGTATCACACAGTGCTCTCCTTATATACTGACCTCCTCCATCTCTACACTATATAATACTCAGGTATCACACAGTGCTCTCCTTATATACTGACCTCCTCCTCTACACTATATAATACTCAGGTATCACACAGTGCTCTCCTTATATACTGACCTCCTCCTCCTCTACACTATATAATACTCAGGTATCACACAGTGCTCTCCTTATATACTGACCTCCTCCTCTACACTATATAATACTCAGGTATCACACAGTACTCTCCTTATATACTGACCTCCTCCTCTACACTATATAATACTCAGGTATCACACAGTGCTCTCCTTATATACTGACCTCCTCCATCTCTACACTATATAATACTCAGGTATCACACAGTGCTCTCCTTATATACTGACCTCCTCCATCTCTACACTATATAATACTCAGGTATCACACAGTACTCTCCTTATATACTGACCTCCTCCATCTCTACACTATATAATACTCAGGTATCACACAGTACTCTCCTTATATACTGACCGCCTCCTTCTCTACACTATATAATACTCAGGTATCACACAGTGCTCTCCTTATATACTGACCTCCTCCTCTACACTATATAATACTCAGGTATCACACAGTGCTCTCCTTATATACTGACCTCCTCCATCTCTACACTATATAATACTCAGGTATCACACAGTGCTCTCCTTATATACTGACCGCCTCCTCCTCTACACTATATAATACTCAGGTATCACACAGTGCTCTCCTTATATACTGACCTCCTCCATCTCTACACTATATAATACTCAGGTATCACACAGTACTCTCCTTATATACTGACCTCCTCCTCTACACTATATAATACTCAGGTATCACACAGTGCTCTCCTTATATACTGACCGCCTCCTCCTCTACACTATATAATATTCAGGTATCACACAGTGCTCTCCTTATATACTGACCGCCTCCTCCTCTACACTATATAATACTCAGGTATCACACAGTGCTCTCCTTATATACTGACCTCCTCCTCTACACTATATAATACTCAGGTATCACACAGTGCTCTCCTTATATACTGACCTCCTCCTCTACACTATATAATACTCAGGTATCACACAGTACTCTCCTTATATACTGACCTCCTCCTCTACACTATATAATACTCAGGTATCACACAGTGCTCTCCTTATATACTGACCTCCTCCTCTACACTATATAATACTCAGGTATCACACAGTGCTCTCCTTATATACTGACCTCCTCTTCCTCTACACTATATAATACTCAGGTATCACACAGTGCTCTCCTTATATACTGACCTCCTCCTCTAACACTATATAATACTCAGGTATCACACAGTGCTCTCCTTATATACTGACCTCCTCCTCTACACTATATAATACTCAGGTATCACACAGTACTCTCCTTATATACTGACCTCCTCCTCTACACTATATAATACTCAGGTATCACACAGTGCTCTCCTTATATACTGACCTCCTCCTCCTCTACACTATATAATACTCAGGTATCACACAGTGCTCTCACTTATATACTGACCTCCTCCTCTACACTATATAATACTCAGGTATCACACAGTGCTCTCCTTATATACTGACCTCCTCCTCTACACTATATAATACTCAGGTATCACACAGTGCTCTCCTTATATACTGACCTCCTCCTCTACACTATATAATACTCAGGTATCACACAGTGCTCTCCTTATATACTAACCGCCTCCTCCTCTACACTATATAATACTCAGGTATCACACAGTACTCTCCTTATATACTGACCCTCCTCCTCTACACTATATAATACTCAGGTGCCACACAGAGCTCTCCTTATATAATGACCTCCTCCTCTACACTATATAATACTCAGGTATCACACAGTACTCTCCTTATATACTGACCTCCTCCTCTACATTATATAATACTCAGGTATCACACAGTGCTCTCCTTATATACTGACCGCCTCCTCCTCTACACTATATAATACTCAGGTATCACACAGTGCTCTCCTTATATACTGACCGCCTCCTCCTCTACACTATATAATACTCAGGTATCACACAGTGCTCTCCATATATACTGACCTCCTCCTCCTCTACACTATATAATACTCAAGTATAACAAAGTGCTCTCCTTATATACTGACCTCCTCCTCTACACTATATAATACTCATATCACACAGTGCTCTCCTTATATACTGACCTCCCCTCTACACTATATAATACTCAGGTATCACACAGTACTCTCCTTATATACTGACCTCCTCCTCCTCTACACTATATAATACTCAGGTATCACACAGTGTTCTCCTTATATACTGACCCGCCTCCTCCTCTACACTATATAATACTCAGGTATCACACAGTGCTCTCCATATATACTGACCTCCTCCTCCTCTACACTATATAATACTCAGGTATCACACAGTGCTCTCCTTATATACTGACCTCCTCCTCTACACTATATAATGCTCAGGTATCACACAGTGCTCTCCTTATATACTGACCTCCTCCTCTACACTATATAATACTCAGGTATCACACAGTGCTCTCCTTATATACTGACCTCCTCCTCTACACTATATAATACTCAGGTATCACACAGTGCTCTCCTTATATACTGACCTCCTCCTCTAACACTATATAATACTCAGGTATCACACAGTGTTCTCCTTATATACTGACCTCCTCCTCTACACTATATAATACTCAGGTATAACACAGTGCTCTCCTTATATACTGACCTCCTCCTCTACACTATATAATACTCAGGTATCACACAGTGCTCTCCTTATATACTGACCTCCTCCTCTACACTATATAATACTCAGGTATCACACAGTGCTCTCCTTATATACTGACCTCCTCCTCTACACTATATAATACTCAGGTATCACACAGTACTCTCCTTATATACTGACCTCCTCCTCCTCTACACTATATAATACTCAGGTATCACACAGTGTTCTCCTTATATACTGACCGCCTCCTCCTCTACACTATATAATACTCAGGTATCACACAGTGCTCTCCATATATACTGACCTCCTCCTCCTCTACACTATATAATACTCAGGTATCACACAGTGCTCTCCTTATATACTGACCTCTTCCTCTACACTATATAATACTCAGGTATCACACAGTGCTCTCCTTATATACTGACCTCCTCCTCCTCTACACTATATAATACTCAGGTATCACACAGTACTCTCCTTATATACTGACCTCCTCCTCTACACTATATAATACTCAGGTATCACACAGTGCTCTCCTTATATACTGACCTCCCCTCTACACTATATAATACTCAGGTATCACACAGTGCTCTCCTTATATACTGACCTCCTCCTCTACACTATATAATACTCAGGTATCACACAGTGCTCTCCATATATACTGACCTCCTCCTCTACACTATATAATACTCAGTATCACACAGTGCTCTCCTTATATACTGATCTCCCTCCTCCTCTACACTATATAATACTCAGGTATCACACAGTGTTCTCCTTATATACTGACCTCCTCCTCTACACTATATAATACTCAGGTATCACACAGTGCTCTCCTTATATACTGACCGCCTCCTCCTCTACACTATATAATACTCAGGTATCACACAGTACTCTACTTATATACTGACCTCCTCCTCCTCTACACTATATAATACTCAGGTATCACACAGTGCTCTCCTTATATACTGACCTCCTCCTCTACACTATATAATACTCAGGTATCACATAGTACTCTCCTTATATACTGACCTCCTCCTCTACACTATATAATACTCAGGTATCACACAGTACTCTCCTTATATACTGACCTCCTCCTCTACACTATATAATACTCAGGTATCACACAGTACTCTCCTTATATACTGACCTCCTCCTCCTCTACACTATATAATACTCAGGTATCACACAGTGTTCTCCTTATATACTGACCGCCTCCTCCTCTACACTATATAATACTCAGGTATCACACAGTGCTCTCCATATATACTGACCTCCTCCTCCTCTACACTATATAATACTCAGGTATCACACAGTGCTCTCCTTATATACTGACCTCTTCCTCTACACTATATAATATTCAGGTATCACACAGTGCTCTCCTTCTATACTGACCTCCTCCTCCTCTACACTATATAATACTCAGGTATCACACAGTACTCTCCTTATATACTGACCTCCTCCTCTACACTATATAATACTCAGGTATCACACAGTGCTCTCCTTATATACTGACCTCCCCTCTACACTATATAATACTCAGGTATCACACAGTGCTCTCCTTATATACTGACCTCCTCCTCTACACTATATAATACTCAGGTATCACACAGTGCTCTCCTTATATACTGACCTCCTCCTCTACACTATATAATACTCAGGTATCACACAGTGCTCTCCTTATATACTGACCTCCTCCTCCTCTACACTATATAATACTCAGGTATCACACAGTGCTCTCCTTATATACTGACCTCCTCCTCTACACTATATAATACTCAGGTATCACACAGTGCTCTCCATATATACTGACCTCCTCCTCTACACTATATAATACTCAGTACCACACAGTGCTCTCCTTATATACTGACCTCCTCCTCTACACTATATAATACTCAGGTATCACACAGTGCTCTCCATATATACTGACCTCCTCCTCTGCACTATATAATACTCAGGTATCACACACAGTGCCTCTCCTTATATACTGATCTCCTCCTCCTCTACACTATATAATACTCAGGTATCACACAGTGTTCTCCTTATATACTGACCTCCTCCTCTACACTATATAATACTCAGGTATCACACAGTGCTCTCCTTATATACTGACCGCCTCCTCCTCTACACTATATAATACTCAGGTATCACACAGTACTCTACTTATATACTGACCTCCTCCTCCTCTACACTATATAATACTCAGGTATCACACAGTGCTCTCCTTATATACTGACCTCCTCCTCTACACTATATAATACTCAGGTATCACATAGTACTCTCCTTATATACTGACCTCCTCCTCTACACTATATAATACTCAGGTATCACACAGTACTCTCCTTATATACTGACCTCCTCCTCTACACTATATAATACTCAGGTATCACACAGTACTCTCCTTATATACTGACCTCCTCCTCCTCTACACTATATAATACTCAGGTATCACACAGTGTTCTCCTTATATACTGACCGCCTCCTCCTCTACACTATATAATACTCAGGTATCACACAGTGCTCTCCATATATACTGACCTCCTCCTCCTCTACACTATATAATACTCAGGTATCACACAGTGCTCTCCTTATATACTGACCTCTTCCTCTACACTATATAATATTCAGGTATCACACAGTGCTCTCCTTCTATACTGACCTCCTCCTCCTCTACACTATATAATACTCAGGTATCACACAGTACTCTCCTTATATACTGACCTCCTCCTCTACACTATATAATACTCAGGTATCACACAGTGCTCTCCTTATATACTGACCTCCCCTCTACACTATATAATACTCAGGTATCACACAGTGCTCTCCTTATATACTGACCTCCTCCTCTACACTATATAATACTCAGGTATCACACAGTGCTCTCCATATATACTGACCTCCTCCTCTACACTATATAATACTCAGGTACCACACAGTGCTCTCCTTATATACTGACCTCCTCCTCTACACTATATAATACTCAGGTATCACACAGTACTCTCCTTATATACTGACCTCCTCCTCTGCACTATATAATACTCAGGTATCACACAGAGCTCCCCTTATATACTGACCTCCCCTCTACACTATATAATACTCAGGTATCACACAGTACTCTCCTTATATACTGACCTCCTCCTCTACACTATATAATACTCAGGTATCACACAGTGCTCTCCTTATATACTGACCTCCTCCTCCTCCTCTACACTATATAATACTCAGGTATCACACAGTGCTCTCCTTATATACTGACCTCCTCCTCCTCTACACTATATAATACTCAGGTATCACACAGTGCTCCCCTTATATACTGACCTCCTCCTCTACACTATATAATACTCAGGTATCACACAGTACTCTCCTTATATACTGACCTCCTCCTCTACACTATATAATACTCAGGTATCACACAGTACTCTACTTATATACTGACCTCCCCTCTACACTATATAATACTCAGGTATCACACAGTGCTCTCCTTATATACTGACCTCCTCTCTACACTATATAATACTCAGGTATCACACAGTGCTCTCCTTATATACTGACCTCCTCCTCTACACTATATAATACTCAGGTATCACACAGTGTTCTCCTTATATACTGACCTCCTGCTCCTCTACACTATATAATACTCAGGTATCACACAGTGCTCTCCTTATATACTGACCTCCTCCTCCTCTACACTATATAATACTCATGTACCACACATTACTCTCCTTATATACTGACCTCCTCCTCTACACTATATAATACTCAGGTATCACACAGTGCTCTCCTTGTATACTGACCTTCTCTACACTATATAATACTCAGGTATCACACAGTGCTCTCCTTATATACTGACCTCCTCCTCCTCTACAATTTATAATACTCAGGTATCACACAGTGTTCTCCTTATATACTGACCTCCTCCTCCTCTACACTACGGTATATAATACTCAGGTATCACACAGTGCTCTCCTTATATACTGACCTCCTCCTCTACACTATATAATACTCAGGTATCACACAGTGCTCTCCTTATATACTGACTTCCTCCTCCTCTACACTATATAATACTCAGGTACCACACAGTACTCTCCTTATATACTGACCTCCTCCTCTACACTATATAATACTCACATACCACACAGAGCTCTCCTTATATACTAACCTCCTCCTCTACACTATATAATACTCAGGTATCACACAGTACTCTCCTTATATACTGACCTCCCCTCTACACTATATAATACTCAGGTATCACACAGTACTCTACTTATATACTGAACACCTCCTCCTCTACACTATATAATACTCAGGTATCACACAGTACTCTCCTTATATACTGACCTCTTCCTCTACACTATATAATACTCAGGTATCACACCGTGCTCTCCTTATATACTGACCTCCTCCTTCTCTACACTATATAATACTCAGGTATCACACAGTGCTCTCCATATATACTGACCTCCTCCTCTACACTATATAATACTCAGGTATCACACAGTACTCTCCTTATATACTGACCTCCCCTCTACACTATATAATACTCAGGTATCACACAGTACTCTCCTTATAAACTGACCTCCTCCTTCTCTACACTATATAATACTCAGGTATCACACAGTGCTCTCCTTATATACTGACCTCCTCCTCTACACTATATAATACTCAGGTATCACACAGTACTCTCCTTATATACTGACTTCCTCCTCTACACTATATAATATTCAGGTATCACACAGTGCTCTCCTTATATACTGACTTCCTCCTCTACACTATATAATATTCAGGTATCACACAGTGCTCTCTTTATATACTGACCTCCTCTCTACACTATATAATACTCAGGTACCACACAGTACTCTCCTTATATACTGACCTCCTCCTCTGCACTATATAATACTCAGGTATCACACAGTGCTCTCCTTATATACTGACCTCCTCCTCCTCTACACTATATAATACTCAGGTATCACACAGTACTCTCCATATATACTGACCTCCTCCTCTACACTATATAATACTCAGGTATCACACAGTACTCTACTTATATACTGAACACCTCCTCCTCTACACTATATAATACTCAGGTATCACACAGTACTCTCCTTATATACTGACCTCCCCTCTACACTATATAATACTCAGGTATCACACAGTACTCTACTTATATACTGAACACCTCCTCCTCTACACTATATAATACTCAGGTATCACACAGTACTCTCCTTATATACTGACCTCTTCCTCTACACTATATAATACTCAGGTATCACACAGTGCTCTCCTTATATACTGACCTCCTCCTTCTCTACACTATATAATACTCAGGTATCACACAGTACTCTCCTTATATACTGACTTCCTCCTCTACACTATATAATACTCAGGTACCACACATTGCTCTCCTTATATACTGACCTCCCCTCTACACTATATAATACTCAGGTATCACACAGTGCTCTCCATATATACTGACCTCCTCCTCTACACTATATAATACTCAGGTATCACACAGTACTCTCCTTATATACTGACCTCCCCTCTACACTATATAATACTCAGGTATCACACAGTACTCTCCTTATATACTGAACTCCTCCTCCTCTACACTATATAATACTCAGGTATCACACAGTACTCTCCTTATATACTGACCTCTTCCTCTACACTATATAATACTCAGGTATCACACAGTGCTCTCCTTATATACTGACCTCCTCCTCTACACTATATAATACTCAGGTATCACACAGTACTCTCCTTATATACTGACCTCCCCTCTACACTATATAATACTCAGGTACCACACAGTACTCTCCTTATATACTGACCTCCTCCTCTACACTATATAATACTCAGGTATCACACAGTACTCTCCTTATATACTGACCTCCCCTCTACACTATATAATACTCAGGTACCACACAGTACTCTCCTTATATACTGACCTCCTCCTCTGCACTATATAATACTCAGGTATCACACAGTGCTCTCCTTATATACTGACCTCCTCCTCCTCTACACTATATAATACTCAGGTATCACACAGTACTCTCCTTATATACTGACCTCCTCCTCCTCTACACTATATAATACTCTGGTACCACACAGTGCTCTCCTTATATACTGACCTCCCCTCTACACTATATAATACTCAGGTATCACACAGTACTCTCCTTATATACTGACCTCCTCCTCCTCTACACTATATAATACTCAGGTATCAGACAGTACTCTCCTTATATACTGACCTCTTCCTCTACACTATATAATACTCAGGTATCACACAGTACTCTCCTTATATACTGATCTCCTCCTCTACACTATATAATACTCAGGTATCACACAGTACTCTCCTTATATACTGACCTCCTCCTCTACACTATATAATACTCAGGTACCACACAGTGCTCTCCTTATTTACTGACCTCCCCTCTACACTATATAATACTCAGGTATCACACAGTGCTCTCCATATATACAGACCTCCTCCTCTACACTATATAATACTCAGGTATCACACAGTACTCTCCTTATATACTGACCTCCCCTCTACACTATATAATACTCAGGTATCACACAGTACTCTCCTTATATACTGAACTCCTCCTCCTCTACACTATATAATACTCAGGTATCACACAGTACTCTCCTTATATACTGACCTCCCCTCTACACTATATAATACTCAGGTATCACACAGTGCTCTCCTTATATACTGACCTCCTCCTCTACACTATATAATACTCAGGTATCACACAGTACTCTCCTTATATACTGACCTCCTCCTCTTCTACACTATATAATACTCAGGTACCACACAGTGCACTCCTTATATACTGACCCCCCCTCTACACTATATAATACTCAGGTATCACACAGTACTCTCCTTATATACTGACCTCCTCCTCCTCTACACTATATAATACTCAGGTATCAGACAGTACTCTCCTTATATACTGACCTCTTCCTCTACACTATATAATACTCAGGTATCACACAGTACTCTCCTTATATACTGACCTCCTCCTCCTCTACACTATATAATACTCAGGTACCACACAGTGCTCTCCTTATATACTGACCTCCTCCTCCTCTACGCTATATAATACTCAGGTACCACACAGTGCTCTCCTTATATACTGACCTCCTTCTCTACACTATATAATACTCACATACCACACAGTGCTCTCCTTATATACTGACCTCCTCCTCTACACTATATAATACTCAGGTATCACACAGTACTCTCCTTATATACTGACCTCCTCCTCTACACTATATAATACTCAGGTATCACACAGTACTCTCCTTATATACTGACCTCCTCCTCCTCCTCTACACTATGTAATACTCAGGTATCACACAGTGCTCTCCTTATATACTGACCTCTCCCTCTACAGTATATAATACTCAGGTATCACACAGTGCTCTCCTTATATACTGACCTCCTCCTCTACACTATATAATACTCAGGTATCACACAGTACTTTCATTATATACTGACCTCCTCCTCCTCTACACTATATAATACTCACATACCACACAGTGCTCTCCTTATATACTGACCTCCTCTTCTACACTATATAATACTCAGGTATCACACAGTGCTCTCCTTATATACTGACCTCCTCCTCTACACTATATAATACTCAGGTATCACACAGTACTCTCCTTATATACTGACCTCCTCCTCCTCTACACTATATAATACTCACATACCACACAGTGCTCTCCTTATATACTGACCTCCTCCTCTACACTATATAATACTCAGGTATCACACAGTGCTCTCCTTATATACTGACCTCCTCCTCTACACTATATAATACTCAGGTATCACACAGTGCTCTCCTTATATACTGACCTCCTCCTCTACACTATATAATACTCACATACCACACAGTGCTCTCCTTATATACTGACCTCCTCCTCTACACTATATAATACTCAGGTACCACACAGTACTCTCCTTATATACTGACCTCCTCCTCTACACTGTATAATACTCAGGTATCACACAGTGCTCTCCTTATATACTGACCTCCCCTCTACACTATATAATACTCAGGTATCACACAGTGCTCTCCTTATATAATGACCTCCCCTCTACACTATATAATACTCAGGTATCACACAGTGCTCTCCTTATATACTGACCTCCTCCTCTACACTATATAATACTCACATACCACACAGTGCTCTCCTTATATACTGACCTCCTCCTCCTCCTCTACACTATATAATACTCAGGTATCACACAGTGCTCTCCTTATATACTGACCTCCTCCTCTACACTATATAATACTCAGGTACCACACAGTACTCTCCTTATATACTGACCTCCTCCTCTACACTATATAATACTCAGGTACCACACAGTGCTCTCCTTATATACTGACCTCCTCCTCTACACTATATAATACTCAGGTATCACACACTACTCTCCTTATATACTGACCTCCTCTCTACACTATATAATACTCAGGTATCACACAGTGCTCTCCTTATATACTGACCTCCTCCTCTACACTATATAATACTCAGGTACCACACAGTACTCTCCTTATATACTGACCTCCTCCTCTACACTGTATAATACTCAGGTATCACACAGTGCTCTCCTTATATACTGACCTCCTCCTCTACACTATATTATACTCAGGTATCACACAGTGCTCTCCTTATATACTGACCTCCTCCTCTACACTATATAATACTCAGGTATCACACAGTGCTCTCCTTATATACTGACCTCCTCCTCTACACTATATAATACTCAGGTATCACACAGTGCTCTCCTTATATACTGACCTCCTCCTCTACACTTTATAATACTCAGGTATCACACAGAGCTCTCCTTATATACTGACCTCCCCTCTACACTATATAATACTCAGGTATCACACAGTGCTCTCCTTATATACTGACCTCCTCCTCTACACTATATAATACTCAGGTATCACACAGTGCTCTCCTTATATACTGACCTCCTCCTCTACACTATATAATACTCAGGTATCACACAGTGCTCTCCTTATATACTGACCTCCTCCTCTGCACTATATAATACTCAGGTATCACATAGTACTCTCCTTATATACTGACCTCCTCCTCCTCTACACTATATAATACTCAGGTATCACACAGTGCTCTCCTTATATACTGACCTCCTCCTCTACACTATATAATACTCAGGTATCACACAGTACTCTCCTTATATACTGACTTCCTCCTCTACACTATATAATACTCAGGTATCACACAGTGCTCTCCTTATATACTGACCTCCCCTCTACACTATATAATACTCAGGTATCACACAGTACTCTCCTTATATACTGAACTCCTCCTCCTCTACACTATATAATACTCAGGTATCACACAGTACTCTCCTTATATACTGACCTCTTCCTCTACACTATATAATACTCAGGTATCACACAGTGCTCTCCTTATATACTGACCTCCTCCTTCTCTACACTATATAATACTCAGGTATCACACAGTGCTCTCAATATATACTGACCTCCTCCTCTACACTATATAATACTCAGGTATCACACAGTACTCTCCTTATATACTGACCTCCCCTCTACACTATATAATACTCAGGTATCACACAGTCCTCTCCTTATAAACTGACCTCCTCCTTCTCTACACTATATAATACTCAGGTATCACACAGTGCTCTCCTTATATACTGACCTCCTCCTCTACACTATATAATACTCAGGTATCACACAGTACTCTCCTTATATACTGACTTCCTCCTCTACACTATATAATACTCAGGTACCACACAGTACTCTCCTTATATACTGACCTCCTCCTCTGCACTATATAATACTCAGGTATCACACAGTGCTCTCCTTATATACTGACCTCCTCCTCCTCTACACTATATAATACTCAGGTATCACACAGTGCTCTCCATATATACTGACCTCCTCCTCTACACTATATAACACTCAGGTATCACACAGTACTCTCCTTATATACTGACCTCCCCTCTACACTATATAATACTCAGGTATCACACAGTACTCTCCTTATATACTGAACTCCTCCTTCTCTACACTATATAATACTCAGGTATCACACAGTACTCTCCTTATATACTGACCTCTTCCTCTACACTATATAATACTCAGGTATCACACAGTACTCTCCTTATATAGTGACCTCCTCCTCTACACTATATAATACTCAGGTATCACACAGTGCTCTCCTTATATACTGACCTCCTCCTCTACACTATATAATACTCAGGTATCACACAGTGCTCTCTTTATATACTGACCTCCTCCTCTACACTATATAATACTCAGGTACCACACAGTACTCTCCTTATATACTGACCTCCTCCTCTACACTATATAATACTCAGGTATCACACAGTGCTCTCCTTATATACTGACCTCCTCCTCCTCTACACTATATAATACTCAGGTATCACATAGTACTCTCCTTATATACTGACCTCCTCCTCCTCTACACTATATAATACTCAGGTACCACACAGTGCTCTCCTTATATACTGACCTCCTCCTCTACACTATATAATACTCAGGTATCACACAGTACTCTCCTTGTATACTGACCTCCTCCTCCTCTACACTATATAATACTCAGGTACCACACAGTGCACTCCTTATATACTGACCTCTTCCTCTACACTATATAATACTCAGGTATCACACAGTGCTCTCCTTATATACTGACCTCCTCCTTCTCTACACTATATAATACTCAGGTATCACACAGTACTCTCCTTATATACTGACTTCCTCCTCTACACTATATAATACTCAGGTACCACACAGTGCTCTCCTTATATACTGACCTCCCCTCTACACTATATAATACTCAGGTATCACACAGTACTCTCCATATATACTGACCTCCTCCTCTACACTATATAATACTCAGGAATCACAGAGTACTCTCCTTATATACTGACCTCCCCTCTACACTATATAATACTCAGGTATCACACAGTACTCTCCTTATATACTGAACTCCTCCTCCTCTACACTATATAATACTCAGGTATCACACAGTACTCTCCTTATATACTGACCTCTTCCTCTACACTATATAATACTCAGGTATCACACAGTGCTCTCCTTATATACTGACCTCCTCCTCTACACTATATAATACTCAGGTATCACACAGTACTCTCCTTATATACTGACCTCCCCTCTACACTATATAATACTCAGGTACCACACAGTACTCTCCTTATATACTGACCTCCCTCCTCTACACTATATAATACTCAGGTATCACACAGTACTCTCCTTATATACTGACCTCCCCTCTACACTATATAATACTCAGGTACCACACAGTACTCTCCTTATATACTGACCTCCTCCTCTGCACTATATAATACTCAGGTATCACACAGTGCTCTCCTTATATACTGACCTCCTCCTCCTCTACACTATATAATACTCAGGTATCACACAGTACTCTCCTTATATACTGACCTCCTCCTCCTCTACACTATATAATACTCTGGTACCACACAGTGCACTCCTTATATACTGACCTCCCCTCTACACTATATAATACTCAGGTATCACACAGTACTCTCCTTATATACTGACCTCCTCCTCCTCTACACTATATAATACTCAGGTATCAGACAGTACTCTCCTTATATACTGACCTCTTCCTCTACACTATATAATACTCAGGTATCACACAGTACTCTCCTTATATACTGACCTCCTCCTCTACACTATATAATACTCAGGTATCACACAGTACTCTCCTTATATACTGACCTCCTCCTCTACACTATATAATACTCAGGTACCACACAGTGCTCTCCTTATTTACTGACCTCCCCTCTACACTATATAATACTCAGGTATCACACAGTGCTCTCCATATATACAGACCTCCTCCTCTACACTAAATAATACTCAGGTATCACACAGTACTCTCCTTATATACTGACCCTCCCCTCTACACTATATAATACTCAGGTATCACACAGTACTCTCCTTTTATACTGAACTCCTCCTCCTCTACACTATATAATACTCAGGTATCACACAGTACTCTCCTTATATACTGACCTCCCCTCTACACTATATAATACTCAGGTATCACACAGTGCTCTCCTTATATACTGACCTCCTCCTCTTCTACACTATATAATACTCAGGTACCACACAGTGCACTCCTTATATACTGACCTCCCCTCTACACTATATAATACTCAGGTATCACACAGTACTCTCCTTATATACTGACCTCCTCCTCCTCTACACTATATAATACTCAGGTATCAGACAGTACTCTCCTTATATACTGACCTCTTCCTCTACACTATATAATACTCAGGTATCACACAGTACTCTCCTTATATACTGACCTCCTCCTCCTCTACACTATATAATACTCAGGTACCACACAGTGCTCTCCTTATATACTGACCTCCTCCTCCTCTACGCTATATAATACTCAGTACCACACAGTGCTCTCCTTATATACTGACCTCCTCCTCTACACTATATAATACTCACATACCACACAGTGCTCTCCTTATATACTGACCTCCTCCTCTACACTATATAATACTCAGGTATCACACAGTACTCTCCTTATATACTGACCTCCTCCTCTACACTATATAATACTCAGGTATCACACAGTACTCTCCTTATATACTGACCTCCTCCTCCTCCTCTACACTATGTAATACTCAGGTATCACACAGTGCTCTCCTTATATACTGACCTCTCCCTCTACAGTATATAATACTCAGGTATCACACAGTGCTCTCCTTATATACTGACCTCCTCCTCTACACTATATAATACTCAGGTATCACACAGTACTTTCATTATATACTGACCTCCTCCTCTCTACACTATATAATACTCACATACCACACAGTGCTCTCCTTATATACTGACCTCCTCTTCTACACTATATAATACTCAGGTATCACACAGTGCTCTCCTTATATACTGACCTCCTCCTCTACACTATATAATACTCAGGTATCACACAGTACTCTCCTTATATACTGACCTCCTCCTCCTCTACACTATATAATACTCACATACCACACAGTGCTCTCCTTATATACTGACCTCCTCCTCTACACTATATAATACTCAGGTATCACACAGTGCTCTCCTTATATATTGACCTCCTCCTCTACACTATATAATACTCAGGTATCACACAGTGCTCTCCTTATATACTGACCTCCTCCTCTACACTATATAATACTCACATACCACACAGTGCTCTCCTTATATACTGACCCCTCCTCCTCTACACTATATAATACTCAGGTACCACACAGTACTCTCCTTATATACTGACCTCCTCCTCTACACTGTATAATACTCAGGTATCACACAGTGCTCTCCTTATATACTGACCTCCCCTCCACACTATATAATACTCAGGTATCACACAGTGCTCTCCTTATATAATGACCTCCCCTCTACACTATATAATACTCAGGTATCACACAGTGCTCTCCTTATATACTGACCTCCTCCTCTACACTATATATACTCACATACCACACAGTGCTCTCCTTATATACTGACCTCCTCCTCCTCCTCTACACTATATAATACTCAGGTATCACACAGTGCTCTCCTTATATACTGACCTCCTCCTCTACACTTTATAATACTCAGGTACCACACAGTACTCTCCTTATATACTGACTTCCTCCTCTACACTATATAATACTCAGGTATCACACAGTGCTCTCCTTATATACTGACCTCCTCCTCTACACTATATAATACTCAGGTATCACACAGTACTCTCCTTATATACTGAACTCCTCTCCTCTACACTATATAATACTCAGGTATCACACAGTACTCTCCTTATATTACTGACCTCTTCTCTACACTATATAATACTCAGGTATCACACAGTACTCTCCTTATATACTGAACTCCTCCCTCCTCTACACTATATAATACTCAGGTATCACACAGTACTCTCCTTATATACTGACCTCCTTCCTCTACACTATAATAATACTCAGGTACCACACAGTACTCTCCTTATATACTGACCTCCTCCTCTGCACTATATAATACTCAGGTATCACACAGTGCTCTCCTTATATACTGACCTCCTCCTCCTCTACACTATATAATACTCAGGTATCACACAGTGCTCTCCATATATACTGACCTCCTCCTCTACACTATATAACACTCAGGTATCACACAGTACTCTCCTTATATACTGACCTCCCCTCTACACTATATAATACTCAGGTATCACACAGTGCTCTCCTTATATACTGACCTCCTCCTCTACACTATATAATACTCAGGTATCACACAGTGCTCTCTTTATATACTGACCTCCTCCTCTACACTATATAATACTCAGGTACCACACAGTACTCTCCTTATATACTGACCTCCTCCTCTACACTATATAATACTCAGGTATCACACAGTGCTCTCCTTATATACTGACCTCCTCCTCTACACTATATAATACTCAGGTATCACACAGTACTCTCCTTGTATACTGACCTCCTCCTCCTCTACACTATATAATACTCAGGTACCACACAGTGCACTCCTTATATACTGACCTCCCTCTACACTATATAATACTCAGGTATCACACAGTACTCTCCTTATATACTGACCTCCTCCTCCTCTACACTATATAATACTCAGGTATCAGACAGTACTCTCCTTATATACTGACCTCTTCCTCTACACTATATAATACTCAGGTATCACACAGTACTCTCCTTATATAACTGACCTCCTCCTCCTCTACACTATATAACACTAAGGTACCACACAGTGCTCTCCTTATATACTGACCTCCTCCTCCTCTACACTATATAATACTCAGGTACCACACAGTGCTCTCCTTATATACTGATCTCCTCCTCCTCTCTACACTATATAATACTCAGTATCACACAGTACTCTCCTTATATACTGACCTCCTCCTCCTCTACACTATATAATAATCAGGTATCACACAGTGCTCTCCTTATATACTGACCCTCCTCCTCTACACTATATAATACTCAGGTATCACACAGTACTCTCCTTATATACTGACTTCCTCCTCTACACTATATAATACTCAGGTATCACACAGTGCTCTCCATATATACTGACCTCCTCCTCTACACTATATAATACTCAGGTATCACACAGTACTCTCCTTATATACTGACCTCCCCTCTACACTATATAATACTCAGGTATCACACAGTACTCTCCTTATATACTGAACTCCTCCTCCTCTACACTATATAATACTCAGGTATCACACAGTACTCTCCTTATATACTGACCTCTTCTCTACACTATATAATACTCAGGTATCACACAGTGCTCTCCTTATATACTGACCATCCTCCTTCTCTACACTATATAATACTCAGGTATCACACAGTGCTCTCCATATATACTGACCCTCCTCCTCTACACTATATAATACTCAGGTATCACACAGTACTCTCCTTATATACTGACTTCCTCCTCTACACTATATAATACTCAGGTACCACACAGTGCTCTCCTTATATACTGACCTCCCCTCTACACTATATAATACTCAGGTACCACACAGTGCTCTCCTTATATACTGACCTCCTCCTCTACACTATAGAATACTCAGGTATCACACAGTGCTCTCCTTATATACTGACCTCCCCTCTACACTATATAATACTCAGGTACCACACAGTGCTCTCCTTATATACTGACCTCCCCTCTACACTATATAATACTCAGGTACCACACAGTGCTCTCCTTATATACTGACCTCCTCCTCTACACTATATAATACTCAGGTATCACACAGTGCTCTCCATATACTACTGACCTCCCCTCTACACTATATAATACTCACATACCACACAGTGCTCTCCCTTATATACTGACCTCCTCCTCTACACTATATAATACTCAGGTATCACACAGTGCTCTCCTTATATACTGACCTCCCCTCTACACTATATAATACTCAGGTACCACACAGTGCTCTCCTTATATACTGACCTCCCCCTCTACACTATATAATACTCAGGTACCACACAGTGCTCTCCTTATATACTGACCTCCTCCTCTACACTATATAATACTCAGGTATCACACAGTGCTCTCCTTATATACTGACCTCCCCTCTACACTATATAATACTCACATACCACACAGTGCTCTCCTTATATACCTGACCTCCTCCCTCTACACTATATAATACTCAGGTATCACACAGTACTCTCCTTATATACTGACTTCCTCCTCTACACTATATAATACTCAGGTACCACACAGTACTCCTCCTTATATACTGACCTCCTCCTCTGCACTATATAATACTCAGGTATCACACAGTGCTCTCCTTATATACTGACCTCCTCCTCCTCTACACTATATAATACTCAGGTATCACACAGTGCTCTCCATATATACTGACCTCCTCCTCTACACTATATAATACTCAGGTATCACACAGTACTCTCCTTATATACTGAACTCCTCCTCCTCTACACTATATATTACTCAGGTATCACACAGTACTCTCCTTATATACTGACCTCTTCCTCTACACTATATAATACTCAGGTATCACACAGTACTCTCCTTATATAGTGACCTCCTCCTCTACACTATATAATACTCAGGTATCACACAGTGCTCTCCTTATATACTGACCTCCTCCTCTACACTATATAATACTCAGGTATCACACAGTGCTCTCCTTATATACTGACCTCCCCCTCTACACTATATAATACTCAGGTACCACACAGTGCTCTCCTTATATACTGACCTCCTCCTCTACACTATAGAATACTCAGGTATCACACAGTGCTCTCCTTATATACTGACCTCCCCTCTACACTATATAATACTCAGGTACCACACAGTGCTCTCCTTATATACTGACCTCCTCCTCTACACTATATAATACTCAGGTATCACACAGTGCTCTCCTTATATACTGACCTCCCCTCTACACTATATAATACTCACATACCACACAGTGCTCTCCTTATATACTGACCTCCTCCTCTATACTATATAATACTCAGGTATCACACAGTGCTCTCCTTATATACTGACCTCCCCTCTACACTATATAATACTCAGGTGCCACACAGTGCTCTCCTTATATACTGACCTCCCCTCTACACTATATAATACTCAGGTACCACACAGTGCTCTCCTTATATACTGACCTCCCCTCTACACTATATAATACTCAGGTACCACACAGTACTCTCCTTATATACTGACCTCCTCCTCTGCACTATATAATACTCAGGTATCACACAGTGCTCTCCTTATATACTGACCTCCTCCTCCTCTACACTATATAATACTCAGGTATCACACAGTACTCTCCTTATATACTGACCTCCTCCTCCTCTACACTATATAATACTCTGGTACCACACAGTGCACTCCTTATATACTGACCTCCCCTCTACACTATATAATACTCAGGTATCACACAGTACTCTCCTTATATACTGACCTCCTCCTCCTCTACACTATATAATACTCAGGTATCAGACAGTACTCTCCTTATATACTGACCTCTTCCTCTACACTATATAATACTCAGGTATCACACAGTACTCTCCTATATACTGACCTCCTCCTCTACACTATATAATACTCAGGTATCACACAGTACTCTCCTTATATACTGACCTCCTCCTCTACACTATATAATACTCAGGTACCACACAGTGCTCTCCTTATTTACTGACCTCCCCTCTACACTATATAATACTCAGGTATCACACAGTGCTCTCCATATATACAGACTCCCTCCTCTACACTATATAATACTCAGGTATCACACAGTACTCTCCTTATATACTGACCCTCCCCTCTACACTATATAATACTCAGGTATCACACAGTACTCTCCTTTTATACTGAACTCCTCCTCCTCTACACTATATAATACTCAGGTATCACACAGTACTCTCCTTATATACTGACCTCCCCTCTACACTATATAATACTCAGGTATCACACAGTGCTCTCCTTATATACTGACCTCCTCCTCTTCTACACTATATAATACTCAGGTACCACACAGTGCACTCCTTATATACTGACCTCCCCTCTACACTAATATAATACTCAGGTATCACACAGTACTCTCCTTATATACTGACCTCCTCCTCCTCTACACTATAATACTCAGGTATCAGACAGTACTCTCCTTATATACTGACCTCTTCCTCTACACTATATAATACTCAGGTATCACACAGTACTCTCCTTATATACTGACCTCCTCCTCCTCTACACTATATAATACTCAGGTACCACACAGTGCTCTCCTTATATACTGACCTCCTCCTCCTCTACGCTATATAATACTCAGGTACCACACAGTAGCTCTCCTTATATACTGACCTCCTCCTCTACACTATATAATACTCACATACCACACAGTGCTCTCCTTATATACTGACCTCCTCCTCTACACTATATAATACTCAGGTATCACACAGTACTCTCCTTATATACTGACCTCCTCCTCTACACTATATAATACTCAGGTATCACACAGTACTCTCCTTATATACTGACCTCCTCCTCCTCCTCTACACTATGTAATACTCAGGTATCACACAGTGCTCTCCTTATATACTGACCTCTCCCTCTACAGTATATAATACTCAGGTATCACACAGTGCTCTCCTTATATACTGACCTCCTCCTCTACACTATATAATACTCAGGTATCACACAGTACTTTCATTATATACTGACCTCCTCCTCCTCTACACTATATAATACTCACATACACACAGTGCTCTCCTTATATACTGACCTCCTCTTCTACACTATATAATACTCAGGTATCACACAGTGCTCTCCTTATATACTGACCTCCTCCTCTACACTATATAATACTCAGGTATCACACAGTACTCTCCTTATATACTGACCTCCTCCTCCTCTACACTATATAATACTCACATACCACACAGTGCTCTCCTTTATATACTGACCCTCCTCCTCTACACTATATAATACTCAGGTATCACACAGTGCTCTCCTTATATACTGACCTCCTCCTCTACACTATATAATACTCAGGTATCACACAGTGCTCTCCTTATATACTGACCTCCTCCTCTACACTATATAATACTCACATACCACACAGTGCTCTCCTTATATACTGACCTCCTCCTCTACACTATATAATACTCAGGTACCACACAGTACTCTCCTTATATACTGACCTCCTCCTCTACACTGTATAATACTCAGGTATCACACAGTGCTCTCCTTATATACTGACCTCCCCTCCACACTATATAATACTCAGGTATCACACAGTGCTCTCCTTATATAATGACCTCCCCCTCTACACTATATAATACTCAGGTATCACACAGTGCTCTCCTTATATACTGACCTCCTCCTCTACACTATATAATACTCACATACCACACAGTGCTCTCCTTATATACTGACCTCCTCCTCCTCCTCTACACTATATAATACTCAGGTATCACACAGTGCTCTCCTTATATACTGACCTCCTCCTCTACACTATATAATACTCAGGTACCACACAGTACTCTCCTTATATACTGACTTCCTCCTCTACACTATATAATACTCAGGTATCACACAGTGCTCTCCTTATATACTGACCTCCTCCTCTACACTATATAATACTCAGGTATCACACAGTACTCTCCTTATATACTGAACTCCTCCTCCTCTACACTATATAATACTCAGGTATCACACAGTACTCTCCTTATATACTGACCTCTTCCTCTACACTATATAATACTCAGGTATCACACAGTACTCTCCTTATATACTGAACTCCTCCTCCTCTACACTATATAATACTCAGGTATCACACAGTACTCTCCTTATATACTGACCTCTTCCTCTACACTATATAATACTCAGGTACCACACAGTACTCTCCTTATATACTGACCTCCTCCTCTGCACTATATAATACTCAGGGTATCACACAGTGCTCTCCTTATATACTGACCTCCTCCTCCTCTACACTATATAATACTCAGGTATCACACAGTGCTCTCCATATATACTGACCTCCTCCTCTACACTATATAACACTCAGGTATCACACAGTACTCTCCTTATATACTGACCTCCCCTCTACACTATATAATACTCAGGTATCACACAGTGCTCTCCTTATATACTGACCTCCTCCTCTACACTATATAATACTCAGGTATCACACAGTGCTCTCTTTATATACTGACCTCCTCCTCCTACACTATATAATGACTCAGGTACCACACAGTACTCTCCTTATATACTGACCTCCTCCTCTACACTATATAATACTCAGGTATCACACAGTGCTCTCCTTATATACTGACCTCCTCCTCTACACTATATAATACTCAGGTATCACACAGTACTCTCCTTGTATACTGACCTCCTCCTCCTCTACACTATATAATACTCAGGTACCACACAGTGCACTCCTTATATACTGACCTCCCCTCTACACTATATAATACTCAGGTATCACACAGTACTCTCCTTATATACTGACCTCCTCCTCCTCTACACTATATAATACTCAGGTATCAGACAGTACTCCTCCTTATATACTGACCTCTTCCTCTACACTATATAATACTCAGGTATCACACAGTACTCTCCTTATATACTGACCTCCTCCTCCTCTACACTATATAACACTAAGGTACCACACAGTGCTCTCCTTATATACTGACCTCCTCCTCCTCTACACTATATAATACTCAGGTACCACACAGTGCTCTCCTTATATACTGATCTCCTCCTCCTCCTCTACACTATATAATACTCAGGTATCACACAGTACTCTCCTTATATACTGACCTCCTCCTCCTCTACACTATATAATAATCAGGTATCACACAGTGCTCTCCTTATATACTGACCTCCTCCTCTACACTATATAATACTCAGGTATCACACAGTACTCTCCTTATATACTGACTTCCTCCTCTACACTATATAATACTCAGGTATCACACAGTGCTCTCCATATATACTGACCTCCTCCTCTACACTATATAATACTCAGGTATCACACAGTACTCTCCTTATATACTGACCTCCCCCTCTACACTATATAATACTCAGGTATCACACAGTACTCTCCTTATATACTGAACTCCTCCTCCTCTACACTATATAATACTCAGGTATCACACAGTACTCTCCTTATATACTGACCTCTTCCTCTACACTATATAATACTCAGGTATCACACAGTGCTCTCCTTATATACTGACCTCCTCCTTCTCTACACTATATAATACTCAGGTATCACACAGTGCTCTCCATATATACTGACCTCCTCCTCTACACTATATAATACTCAGGTATCACACAGTACTCTCCCTTATATACTGACTTCCTCCTCTACACTATATAATACTACTCAGGTACCACACAGTGCTCTCCTTATATACTGACCTCTCCCTCTACACTATATAATACTCAGGTACCACACAGTGCTCTCCTTATATACTGACCTCCTCCTCTACACTATAGAATACTCAGGTATCACACAGTGCTCTCCTTATATACTGACCTCCCCTCTACACTATATAATACTCAGGTACCACACAGTGCTCTCCTTATATACTGACCTCCCCCCTCTACACTATATAATACTCAGGTACCACACAGTGCTCTCCTTATATACTGACCTCCTCCTCTACACTATATAATACTCAGGTATCACACAGTGCTCTCCATATATACTGACCTCCCCTCTACACTATATAATACTCACATACCACACAGTGCTCTCCTTATATACTGACCTCCTCCTCTACACTATATAATACTCAGGTATCACACAGTGCTCTCCTTATATACTGACCTCCCCTCTACACTATATAATACTCAGGTACCACACAGTGCTCTCCTTATATACTGACCTCCCCTCTACACTATATAATACTCAGGTACCACACAGTGCTCTCCTTATATACTGACCTCCTCCTCTACACTATATAATACTCAGGTATCACACAGTGCTCTCCTTATATACTGACCTCCCCTCTACACTATAATAATATCTCAACATACCACACAGTGCTCTCCTTATATACTGACCTCCTCCTCTACACTATATAATACTCAGGTATCACACAGTACTCTCCTTATTATACTGACTTCCTCCTCTACACTATATAATACTCAGGTACCCACACAGTACTCTCCTTATATACTGACCTCCTCCTCTGCACTATATAATACTCAGGTATCACACAGTGCTCTCCTTATATACTGACCTCCTCCTCCTCTACACTATATAATACTCAGGTATCACACAGTGCTCTCCATATATACTGACCTCCTCCTCTACACTATATAATACTCAGGTATCACACAGTACTCTCCTTATATACTGAACTCCTCCTCCTCTACACTATATATTACTCAGGTATCACACAGTACTCTCCTTATATACTGACCTCTTCCTCTACACTATATAATACTCAGGTATCACACAGTACTCTCCTTAT